>NC_041365.1:6646760-6654645 GCF_900634415.1 Cottoperca gobio | reverse complement strand
GAGAGAGAGAGAGAGAGAGAGAGAATGAGAGAGAGAGAGGTCCTGCGAACAACATTCAACATCTGTGTCAATGGCTGTTGCACAAATTTTCACCAATAAAACAGAGAGCAAGGGGAGAGCAGAGAGTCAAACAGAGAGAGAGGGGGATAAGGAGTAAAGCGGGGATTCAACATCTGTCAGTGTCTGTTATGCTTTCTACTAAATTGAGAGTGAAACAGAGAGTAAAGGACGTAGGAGCTTAAAATAACCGAGAGAGAAAGTTGGTGGCTAGCCAAGCCTGGATGAAGCAATCTACTTCCAGCTGTTGTACTGTTTGTGTATCAGAGAGAGAACAGGAGGGGAGGCAGGGAGGATGGGAAGGTAAGAAGATAGTGAAGGTGGGGAAGTAGAGCGGGATGAAGGGAGAGGAAGGTTAAAGTAATAAGCCGTACAAAAGCTGGAGGTAGAGAGGACACGGCGGCTCCACAGGTTGGAGTTATGAATAGGAACTATATTACTGACTGTTGGACAGTGTGTGTGTCTTACGTTCAACTCAACACACAGTCATCCAATATAGTAATACATTTATAGTAGTTTGATAAACATATTGTTTGTGTTATATCTCATAGAATATTATAGAAGGTTTTGCACAAAGACAATGAGAATATGTTTGTGTTGAGGACTGTGTGTCCTTGAGTCATTGCACAAACAGATTATTCCGTTTGTAAGATCACAACTTCTTCAGTTTTTGAGTGATGACAAACAAAATGAAATTTTAAAAATATTTGCCACTATTGAAACGACAAACCGTCTCTTCAAAACTGTTTCTTCTCTTTCACAACTGCAACGTTTAAGTCAATAGGGATTGACATTCTTTTAACATTTACAATAAACTCTAAAAAAATAATTAATAATAATAATAATAACAATTCTGACATAGCACGCAGGACGAGTCAAAATGAAAAAGATTGCCTTGACTTTTAAAACAACAAAAAGAAAAAAGGAGAGGTACTAAATAAATAAGTGTTTTGAATATATTTGAGAGAAAACGCTCTGACCTTGTCAGCAGCGGTTTCAATGAGGAAACGTTGCTTATGCTGAAATCAATAAACTTTTGAATTTTGCCGGCTTGAATAGGGAACTGAACAGTTTGAAAGTAGTGTTATTCCATGTGTCAGAATCAAAGTGTTTTATTAAAGAAGAGGAAATTCATGCGAGATGTTTCATTTTAAAGTCAAAGGGCTAAAACGAAGCAGCGTACAAGCTGAACAGACTTGATAGAAGAAGAAATCCCAGCGTAGCTATTACACAGAACACATCTTCTTCCTCTGATGTGAGAAAGTTTAACTTGGTCATTCCAACAAATCAATAAATACAAACAATGTGATGTATGTTGCTTGAAACTGCTGTTTGTCTCCAACTCCTGAAGTCGCTTGGACTTATTTTCAACAGCCAGCCAGATCCTTGTTTTTTGTTCTCAAGTCACTATGAACGATTTTCTCTCCTTTTGAGCAGCGTGCAGCGACAATACAAGTAAAGATTGCTTTCTGACTGTTACCCATGCATAGAAAATGTTGCCACAATGTTTTGGATTGCACCCAATGCATAGAAAGTAGATACAACTATCGTTATTTCTTTGTGGACATGTTTTGGAATCTGTCAATACTGATAATGATGACGGTCTTTTGTAGTCAGAGAAAAGGTGTGTTTGTACATTTTCTTTGGATTTCCTTTCAGTTTCTGGGCGACTAATATTTGTTCTCTTTTTGTGTCTCGCATTTAAAGAACAACAAAACTGCAAGGATGAAGGATATATTTGTTTTGTTACACCTATTCTAATGCATCTTTTACACCTTTCACAATAAGCAAGGCAAATTGATGGATATTGAGTTTTGAAATTGTAAGTTTTTGTGTTGTGAGTTGAAAGAAAGTGTGTGTAACTGTGTGTTATTGAAAACTATAGATAAAGTAAAGGTTTTAAAAAGTTTCTTTGAATGTTCCAGGCGCTTGATTATATGCGCACATTATGACATCTTTGAGACCTTTAGTACAAACATTAACATTACTCTAAGTGCCAACGCAATGAATTATTCTTTACTTTTACTTTTGTATTAGCACTACTTTCTCCCATTATATAAAACGCATCTTCACATCTCCATTTTGTATGTTTGCCGGTGCTTTATTAGAATTTATCTCCTCATTAAGATTCATAGAGGCACTAATGGTAAATGGGCACCCCACACAGCTCATCAGTTCAATGCATGGCTAACCTCTAACAATTAGCAAGATCAAGGGACGCAGCTCCCTTTGAATGGAGAGAACGAGTCGAGTTTATCGCATTAGAAATGTGAAGAATGTCTTTTATGCAGTATATTTTCCTGCATATAGATCCATCGTATGTATCTTCACTCCTTCTTTTCACACAAAGAGTTGTGTGGGCATACACTTTTCACACACACACACACACACACACACACACACACACACACACACACACGCACACACGCACGCACACACACACACGCACACACACACACACACACACACACACACGCACACACACACACGCACACACGCACACACACACACACACACACACACACGCACACACACACACGCACACACACACACGCACACACGCACACACACACACACACACACACACACACGCACACACACACACGCACACACACACACACACACACACACGCACGCACACACACACACGCACACACACACACAGCACACACACACACACGCACACACACACACCACACACACACACACACACACACACACACACACACACACACACACACACACATAAACGCACACACTCTCCTGTCTTGTGCGCAGACTATTAGCCTGTCTCCTTTCTGCAGAATCTCTATAATTTGGCCGTCAATTATTAAAATTCTACCTGCTGGCACGTGGCGGGTGAAAAGACCCCCTGCACTCATTCTGGACCCCAGAAAGAGTGACTGCTAATACACACGTGCTAATGTGAGTGTGACGTCGTGGGTACTGCAGGTGTGACACTGGGCTCAGCACACTGAGTGGATAATTGCATATGTGATGAGAGGGGTGGGTGAAAAGGAAGGGCTGGCGTTTGCTTAACAGTACGAAATGTTATAAAAAATTGGCCACCAGTTGTTTTACTGTAAATGGGGAAAGACAATCATTTCATGTACTTTATATATATCTTACAGTAATGGAGCCTTGATATTTAAACAAAGACACACACTGTAGTTGATAAACACCACCTGAATCAGGCTGCGCAAATAGCAGAGACAATATAAATGTGTTTAAATGACTGCAGCTGCGTTACTTTCACATACTCCTAATGCTTGGAAGGGATAGATGCTGTCACAGCTCCGCCTTTTTCCCACAGCTTGTTAAACATGAATCTGTGAGTGTGTGACTGACTTACAAGCCATGAGGTGCTTTGCATCTCATAAAAATATCAATTATCACTGACTTACTGAGAGACAGGGGAGGGGGGCTGAAACTTAAATGAATAGTTTGAAACACTCCAACAAAACTTTTACAATGTGTTGTTTTTTTACACTTTTGGTTCTAGTATGGATGAAACAAAACAAAACAAGGATACAACATGCTGATTAGTCAGCTTTAAAGGTCTTCAGAGATCTTTGGACAGATCCAGTCCATCCCTGTTTCCAGTCTATGCTAAGCTAAGCAAACAGGCATGTACGGACATGTGAGCGCTGTCAATCACTTCACTCTCTCTGATTAAACTAATGTTTCCCACTAATAATAATAGTTTCTATGACTTTGCAAGTCTGTCTTTATTACTGTTTGTGAGAGTGTGTGCATTTTCAATTTTTTAATTTGTGCACTCAATGCAAAACAAGAAGTATGCTATTAAATAACAACCTACTTAGCAGCATGGGATTTTCAAAATGATCTATTATGTTTTTGCAGAGAAACGGCAGTTGGAAGTTGCATGTGTACAAAAAGCAAAATACAGCAAACGTCTTCTGTTCTGTTGAGTGTGTGGTTTGTGTGTTCATTGTGCCTTTATGTCTGCAAGATTATGCTTAAAAAAATAAAACAATATACAGATCCATATTGAAAAAGGATGAATATTTCGCTCTTTCCTTTCAGGCTAATATGAACCATACACTCCCTCGCGACAGCTTGCCAAGAACAAAATGGTAATGGTGGAACGTTGAGGGGGTGCGCTTGATTATTTATTTGTGTTTCAACAGGGGAAACCGGAGCTCCGTCACCACTGTGAGTCATAAAAGCCTGTTTATTTAGAAACCAGAACTTGCTGCTCGACGGGCCGTTACATCTGGTGACAATTATATCATTCAGCTCTCAATCCCACATGCTGAATTCAACTCATATGTGGGAGTTGCATCACATCAGAGTGTGTGTGTTTGTGTTCTACTGTATATGCGTGGGTGTGTGTGTGCGTGTTCTACATGCCTCACAACACGGTTTTACTTGTGAACCGAAAAACAAAACACATTTTCTTTTTAGACTCGAGAGATTTCAGATCCAAAACATTGTATTTTGCGTGCGTCTGTCCCTGAAAGATGAGCCTTTGAGCGTTGACATTCATTTGACTGAGAATGTCAGTTTGTGTTTTCATCTCGGTCAAGATTTTTTCCATTAGCTTTTATCACTGAACTGAATGAGGAATGGGTTTCAGAAGAATGGCGATGGTTTGTGTTGTGGTTACTTTTCTTATGGGGCTCCAGTTCAACAGCTGCTTCCCGCCATCACTAAAACAGAGCTCGGCTGTCGAGGGAAAACATCTTGTTTCATTTTAGCCGCTCTGTTGTTAAAGGACTTGGAACAGTCGCTCTCTCATCTTCTCGCCGCTCGCCCTCCTCCCCTCTCTCCCCTTCTCCTCACCTCAGGTCCTGTCAAACCTCTCACTAGGGGAGAAATGGAAGGTGTGTGGCTCCTCTGTGAGGTGTGTGTTTCTTCATTTGTGCATGTACGTGAGCACTGTAAGTGCACTCTTGACTATTCAGCCATGTGTGTGTGCAACTCAGTGTGTTCTCTATTTAAATCAACTGTCTTCAAAGCCTTACAAGGCTCCCTGTGTATAATTGGTGACCTATTACTTTCTGCCCATTACATTTGACAAATATTAATTGGAGACTGTCAGGCGGACATGCTGATTAATGACAACCACAATTGGTACCTTTTAATTGCAGAGGATGAGAAGTGAGGCATTAAAGAGCGAACGAGAGTCAGAACGATGTGTTTGTCTCTACATGTATAGGACATTTCTGACACTGGGTTGGATTTATTCTAATCGACCAATGGTAGAGCACGATGGAGCAAGCCAATAAAGCTCCTCTCTCTGTCTGTGTGTGTTTTCATGTATGTGAGCCCATGGGGGGGGGGGGGGGGGGGGCTGTGTCAGCAGGGGGATGGCATTAGTAATGTGTGTAATTTAGCACACATCTGGTCATATACACTCCACAAGGGAGAGGAGACTTATATTAGCACACAGCGCACACACTTGAACAGACCTACACACCACTAATTAACCTGGTGCTTCTCACAGCTGCTGGTCCCGACTTTGCTCCTGCCAAGGTGGATGTGGGTGGCTCCTCAACCTAAATCAATCCGCACTAATTGCTGGTCTACGCTCCCCTGCGTCTTTACCTTGCTGCCTGTCAGCATCCTATCTACCTGTCTCATTTGACAGGCGACTCCCACATCTTAGAGCCACTCATGCAACTCAAAGGACTCGCTGTTTTGACGTTGTCGCAATGTCGAGACATTGTGTTGCAGAACTGGCTGCAAGCTTATCTCTGATCTCTTGCATGAAGTGTTCGAATGAGGTAATGTGTGCTTGATTTCATGTATCGCTCCTCTGTGAATTCTGAACTTCAAGTAGCTGGACTTTTTCCTCACTTTACTGTATGCACTGTGCAGTCATTTCCACCAGGAGTTCATATTAAGGACGCTTAAACTATTCATCACATTTGGACTGACGAAAAAGCCTCCCTTTTAAATTGCACGTTCATTCAGTGGTGAAGCCGTTCACTTAGATTTAGAGTTGAGGTTTGGCGAAAAATGAGGATTATGATTCATGTTTAGGTGAGTCTCCACTCGCAGTTTTCTGCCTCTCTGACAGCATCTTTGGCACGCTAACCTATTCTTTTAGCAGATTATCAGTTACACTCACTCCATCAGCAGCTTGCAAGCCAACTAGGAATGGTCTTGTCATCAATAAGCTCGTTGCCAGTAACCCCATATTGAGAACGGGACCAAGAACAGAGGTGGAGCCAACTGAATTTATATGTAGCTGGCTGTGAGTAGTTCAGCTACTCACAGCCAGCAGAACCTTAAAAGGGAATAGGTATAAGGAGAAAGTAGCTGTTCTGTGTCATTTTCACAAAAGCAGACATATGTCTTCTTTTGACATTTCTCCCCATGCGGACAGAGGTCATGAGTTTGTGTTGTGTAAGCATGAGGGTAGCAGTGATTCTGTTCAACTCTATGGAATGATACGAACGTGGCAAGAAGGGCAAAGAGCGCTTATAAATAACAGAAACATGAAAGAAGAGCCTATAGAAGTAGTTTAATTGTGAGACAGGTTGTCCATAGAAGGCCATTAATTTCACCTCAGAAAGATTACATAACTGCAACTAAAAAATGCACAGAGACAATGTTGAGGTTGTGGTACAATACATCCATCCTTTAACTACATGGGCTTGTTTTACTATTTACAATTGGAGCCCCTATTTACCTATGAGCATTTTAGCTGAGGCTTTCAGGTGAAGACATTTGGCATAGGGGAGAGGGATTATGTCGATGTGTGTGGCAGGGAATTGGGAGAGGGCCTCCATGCCTCCCTCCTTCACCCCTCCCCTCAGATGGAGCTGTACTTTAAACAGCTGGAGGAGGTCGCAGAGGGGCTACTGAGAAAGAAAAAGCACCAAAGAAAGGCGGGGGCGTTGCGAGTCCTTTCACTGGAGCAGTTGTGTGAATCTGTAAATCCATCAGCTATATTTCATCCGGGCTGGCAGCGCTAATAGACGCATGTAGTTAATATTTTATCAAGTGTATGATGTGTGTGTGAGCTCAGTGGAAGAAGAAGACAAGAGCTATTGTGTATTGTCACACCAGACAGACAGTGAAATGTGATGGCAGTTATGAGAGAAAGTGTCAGAGAGTGCATGGAGGAAGACATACTGTGACTCCATCCCATATTTCCTATATTGTACGTGCTGCTGTAAAACACAGCATGGAGATACTCTGAAGCTATCTGACTATAGCAAGAGAAGAAAATCTTGCTTTTTTTACAATAGTATTTGTGATTAGGTAAACTCACTGGGTATGAGGAGGATGACAGGAACAAATGCAGTGTAGAGACTTTGAGATATGTGTGTGTGTGTGTGTGTGTGTGTGTGTGTGTGTGTGTGTGTGTGTGTGTGTGTGTGTGTGTGTGTGTGTGTGTGTGTGTGTGTGTGTGGGTGTTTGCTTCCCCGTGGAAAACTTTGCCATTCTGGACTTTTTCTGCCTCATAGACTCACAGCTGCTTTCTCCCATTTGAGGAGATTTGTCAAAACCCATACACGATCCACTCCATTTTAATGTTAACACACGGTCGAGAAAGCCATATGAATAAGGGAGGCATACAAACATGCACACACAAATGTATGCTCACATTTAAAAACAGTCAAACTCACCAGTGTATGTAACAGTAAATGCCATTTTATATATATATATATATATATATATATATATATATATATATATATATATGGTATGTCACAGGGGTTGTGTCCTAGATAAGACGTGCACTATTTGTTTTTACATGACCATCATTATATACACAGTGTGTTGATATATTATTACAGCTCACGATTACAGTATTGTGGTTCGAAACACACCTTATGAAGCGGTTTCCTTC
>NC_041365.1:6629260-6641760 GCF_900634415.1 Cottoperca gobio | reverse complement strand
ATATATATATATATATATATATATATATATATATATATATATATATATATATAGTGAGAGGTGAAACCAGAAAGTCAGTCTGCATTTAATACAACTATTGGTACACCTCGAACCATAACTTATCCTGCAAGAAGAAGCAATTTATTTTTCCCCGTGGAGAATGTATTATTAACTTAATCATTGATGCTTGCAAACCTATGAGTCAGATCTCCATTAAATTGTTTATTTTTAAGAAAAAGCTGAATCTATTTATTACATCTATTGAATCCATTTATTTCTCTCATTGTAGTTGGATTGCCACAGATAACACGTCACTATTCATTCTGTTGGTTCAGGATTTGGAGTGTCGTCTGTTGGCTTGCATCACTGCCCTCCTGTTTGTTTTCTCCACAAGAGTAGATGAGTCAACTGATTGGAAGTCAGACAGTACGCTAGATGATAGCGCTAAACCTTGGCCCGGGCTAGCTGTTCAATTATTCACAGAAAGAGCAAGAAAGAAAGGAGGGGTGTGTGTGTGTGTGTGTGTGTGTGTGTCTGCATGTGGGAGAGAAGGAGGAAGACAGAGAGAGATCGTGAAACAGAGAAATAAAGAAAGATGAAAAAGAGCAATTCAAACGCTGAACGTCACGTAAAAATGACCAATTGGAAAAGATCTGCTCCTTATTATCACCTTTCATTAGTGCAAACATTGCCTAATGCCTTAATCTTGCTGCTAGCCACTGCCACCCACCACAGTGTGAGACACAATAAAGTAACACTACCTCTGCCTACACTACACACACACACATGCACCAACACACACTCCAAGCACTCCAGCATATGGGTCAGATCTAATCACCATAATTTCATTTCCCCCCTCATCAGCTCCAAGCCTGATAGACTAAGTCCCATTTGTAACCACTGCAGCGCTACTGGAAGGAAATATGACAGATAAGAGGACTCTTGTAATAAGCCGGCATGTGTGGATCTGATAAATGAAGAGAGCTTTTTGCCAGTTAGCTGGAGAAATATATTGTGGAACGAAGGAAACCCAAGTTTGGTAGCTTGAGGATTCATAAAAATAAACGGGGAAACAAATTAACTTTGTTGATTAGCGGCAAGATGGAGGAAGCAGCTTGGAAATGACTCGACGCCACCTGGGAAATCTTGTGAGCACGAGGCGGCGTTCTGATATCAAGGAGGAAGAAAAAACATAGATGTGTAAGATACAGTAAATCCTCGTAGGCATCTTTTCATCGACAGAGTCACTCCTCTCTCTTTCAATAACGAATCTCTTTATCGCTCCCTGTCGCACACACATATGCACAAACTCACTTTCTGCAACAAAAAAAAAATCCAGCCTTTTCAGCTGTTCCTAGTTAAAAAACAGATGTGCAGCGCCGCTTGTGACGGAAAGTGTAATATCTGTTTAGGGCCCGGGCCTGCATCATGCCCATATGGTTTTCAGTGGGAGAGGTGGAGTTGCTCAAGCGGAATTTGAAACGTAAATAGAACAAAGGATTGTGGGAGGTGGTTAATTTCAGCTGTTTCCATGGCAGGTAAGCTCCGTTGGCAAGGCTGTGAGGTTTATTTGTGTATAGTTATTTCTCTGCTCAGCATGGGAAATTATGTTTGACATGCTTGTCACAGTTAAAAAATATGCATGAAAAGGGTTTCAAACAAATCAGCAATGAAGGCAAAGTTGCGCTGTGAGAAAATTGCAGTTTCACAGATAGAGTTTTACAGCAGGACTGTTTAAACAGGAAGGATCGGGTCCAAACGCAGCGCTATTTGAACATTATTTTACAGTTCTGAACAATCTTTGAAAGAGGCTGACTGAAAGTTTCTACATATCTCATGCAAAGCGTATTCCAATGAAAACAGGTCAAAAAGGAAAGTCGAGGAAGTTTCCTTCGCGCTCTGCTCTCTCTAGAGAAAACGCTTCAGTGCATGTCAGAGAATCATCTGTGCGAGACTCAACAGTCACCTTGTCAATCAATCAGCCAGTCCATCAGCGAGCCACGAGGCCAGTTCACCAACTACCCTACGACCATGTCCTCCACATATCCAGCCAACCAATAGCTGATCATTCTCTTTCCTTCTCACCCACTCCCCCTCTATTCTCCAAACTCCCTAACACCAACTGATCCGGTGTCTCCACCACTTACTAATGCTTGAGAGAGTTGCAGGCCAGGACCTCTTCCCTCCCCCGACACATCCACACATCTCTCTGAGCTGTCTGGTCAAAATGACTCATTTATATTAATTCTCCTCATGAAACATCATACTAATCTGTTTCTTCTCCATACTGTACACTCGGATTAACATAGGAAATATCAAGGTGTTGCAGCTCAGATATTTGCATATCATTTTTAATTAAATATTGCAATAAGAAACTGAAAATGAAAAAACTAAATATCCACAACGTTGAATATTTGAAGCACTGATTTAGATTGACATGAACATTTATCTTGGAAAATTATCAAATTTCTCATAATTAATCATTTTTGTCAAACGTATTAATTCAAAAGCCATGGGGGGCATATTGACACACATGTCAATATTTAGATGCATAAGTCTTTAAGTCTTCTCTTGCTATTACTAAAGCATTAAAGCACCCTTATTTAATAGGGAGGCTAAATACACCAACAGTACCCTACACATCAGCATCGGTGTAACAGCGGACTTGTTCATGTTTTTATACAATACAATACACATGGTATTTGCATTATTTAAGCCACCTCTTACTGCATATCGATTCAGAATCAAATAGAAAGAAAAAAGATAGTTTCTGTCTTTTTTCTGCTCTTTTGAAGAAAATGATTGTGCTTGTGAGGCCACTGAATTGGCATAATTGCATGGGTTTAAATGCAAATTTACAATGTGCTTATTAATTCTATTCTGCTCATTTCAAATGACTGACTGCACTTAATTAAATCAGATTGATTAGACCTTTTATAGACTTTCCCTTTACAACCACGTAATTATGACAAATAGAGCCACTTGACACACAATCTACAGCAGAGGACTGAGCTTTCTTTTCTCTGCCATTCAGGGTCTTTCAGGTCCTGCATGGGGATCTACAGGCAGGTCACAATAATGTCCAAATGGGCCCCGCACAATATGCAGAAGGAAGGTTTACTGACCTGTTGTTCACATTGTACCTAACCGTACATGACAATATTACATCAGCCATCTCTTCCACCCACACACGACATTTTCACTCCAACACCCTTCTTCCAGTCTCAATCCTTTGGACACATTGTGCTTGTTCCAGTGCGTGATGTTCCTCATCATAACACCCACATGTTTTGGAGAAATGGGTAACCACACTTGTTAATAATGGATATTGGTTATATGATGTTGGGTTATGCTGTGCTCCTAAATTGGAGCCAGGATGTGTAAAATAATATAGATGATGGCTCAGTATCAAAACCTAAGCAGCTTCTTTAGTTGGATATGATTTGTCAATGTTGCATACAACAGTGGTGGTTCCTATAGGTGTGTCCTGAATGACACTTGTACATGTTCCCATTTGTATTTTCTACAGTTTTATAAGCATTTGTCATGTGTTGCCATTCACAGTGTGAGACGGTAACAAGAATAAAACGACCAAACTAGCAGGCTTCTCGTAAATGTGCTGCTTTGTCTAATACACTCTAGCGAGGTCATGCAAGTATACAAAGGGATTAGAGAGAGGAGAGTGATTAAGTGCATAAACTTTTTTAATATTCTTCTGTCAGTTTGCAGTTACTTAGCTTGAATAGTAATACATTAAAACAGTGCTAATGGTGAGTTGAAGACAAAGAAAAAATAGGAATAATAATTAAGTGAAAAAAGAAAAAAACAATATACAGAAAACACATTCAAAGAAATATAATATCTCAAAAGCAGCACCCCAGGACCTGGCGAGTTAATGGCTGAAAGGACTCCTGCTCCTCAAGTGTTTTTCTGAGCTTTGATTGCAATTTGTAGAAGGAATTATCTCATCGGGGTACGTGAGTGGAGGGAGGTCGGATCTGACTGTGAAGTGCTTGTCATTACCAAGATCTCTCTTCTATTTTCCCTTGTTCCCTTTGTCTAACTCTTTCCCCCTCTCCCCTTTGTCTGACTCCTCCAGTTGTGGTTGTTCTGCAACTGCAGATTGACTGTGTCAAAATATTAGTGTCATAACACCACACACATTGCAGTATACTGCACTTTATATATGTATATGCTAAAACACATATTTATAGGTTTGTAAGCGCCAAGATGTTTAAAACCATCCAATATGTCCTCTTCAGGGGAAAACAAAACTGATGCAATCTATCATTATTTGTCAATACATTGTTGGAAAATCCAAGTAAGAACATAAACCCATATATCTACACACACATACCTGCAGTCCATTAATGTCAAGTTCACATACATACAAGCGTGTACCTGAATACTGAATCTGTCTCTTTCAACACCGATGCACCCGTTCAAGACAGGTTCATTTTCCACCTTCCTTCCCCCCTCCCTCTCCTCCATTGATTTGACAATCACTGTGTAATCTTGAGCTTAAATGACTCTTTTTTTAAATGCCGTGAGCACTAGGGTCATGATATTTCCCCTTAATTACTGTGCCACATTATCACCATAGAGCACTTTCCACCATCTCTCGCACATCAAATTGATTGTTCCGAATGCCGTGACACATCCTTTCATTCCCTGATGCACTTTGCAAGCCAATGTGTGCATGAGCAAGAAAAGGAGAGAAAGAGCAAAAGTGAGAAAGAAGGGTGAGTAGGCAGCATCATAATACAGGCAACATGTCTTCATTAAATAAATGCTCTAAATATATCCACAGTCACTGAACACTTGTGATTTGGTTAGCCCTCAAAGTTACATTATAGAATATTTATCTGGATCATCTGAGCTGAACATGACAGAGGAATGTGTGTCCTGTACTGAGGATGAGACATAAAGGGTGATACATTTTTAGATACTACAGTTGAAAGCCAAACGGCACATGTCAATGACAATAGCATCTCTGTAAAATCTCATGTGGATTAAGTGGAGACTTTTATTTTGGAGAGAAAAGGTTGGTGCTCCCTGATGTTAAAATGTTAAGAATATAGTTGCACAAGTAAATATAGTTTCAAGTAAAGATTAGTCACTTTTCCACAAAAAAGGACACATATTTATTATTTGGTTAAAAGGAAGTACCACCATTGTTTTACTTTGTAAAACTTTTCCCTTTTGATTTCCAATGACTTTTACTTCCCCCCAGGACTTTCTTCTGGGAAGATGCGTTTTATTTACTGTTAACTTACGGTCATTTTGTATATCCATATGATGTTAAGTTCCTTTCAGCAAATGTAAAGTCAATGTATCGACATTGTTATAGTTTAGAGCTATAATTGTGCTCGTTTTTATGCATAAATCTGCTAATTAGAGAACAAACTTGTGGAGAGCAGGACTGCTATGTAGCTGTGATGCTAGGACGTACTGTTACGTTTTTCCTACTAGTTTGGAGCTTGTAGTTGCTTTGCGCTTGATGTTACACAACATTTAAACTGGTGCATCCCTGTAAATGTTTGTCTCTTAATAATACCAGGTATGGGGTAATTTTTGGTTTGGTTTTATTTGATGTCTTTCATTGTGATGTTACAAATTATCATGTGCTTTCTCTTTTCACCTGAACTTTCTTATGGGTATGGGCATTTATGCAGGAACAACCCTGTAAATGTTTGTCTCCGGTTGCTGCCGAAGACACTTTAAATGCTGCAAAGACCATCCCAAGAAGTGCAGCTCTTGCCTTTTCATACAGCACAGACTGTGAGAGTGAGATCCTCCACATAAACACTGAGAGCACTGTCGCTGTAAATCTGCATAGCTGAATTTGTGGGAGTACCATGCCTGATCTCATACTTATTAGCAGTATATCAAATTGTCATCTCATTAATTTCTCTTTCAACATGTTTTTCTGGTATTTCTCTGCTTCTCTCTTCAGTGCAGTACAGATGACAATGACAGCAGAGGCAGGAGAGATAATGGAGGCTGGAGGTAGTGTTTCATTCTGATGTAAATGTCCCAGGAATACATCCAATATCTGTCTAATGCCATCAAACGACTGATACCTTCAAACAATAAAAAAATGCAAACTCAATATCCACAAACATATAATAAGAGCATTAATATCTGAATTGTTATTTGAGCAGCTGACATATTTTGATGCTATTGTTTTGACAGTGAATTAGTGACTTTTACTAATGTGGGACAGAATCAGAAAATGGCATTGTCCAAGCCTGTCTCCCTGGAGGACAGTTGGGCGTACAAACCATAAGTCTTCTAAATTATTTTTTAATTAATGATATTGTTTTTGTTGTCATTGCATTATACGGAGACAAAAGGGAGGACAAAATAAGTACAGTGTGTATCGCCATACAATTAAACAGCACCGCAAAACCGTAGCCTCCAAAAGGACAATACAGTAGAATCAACATCTCTCAAAACTGTTTCAACAAAACTGAACATGTTAAACAATTCATTCCACATTTCTTTTGTTGTGCTTAATGTTTTTGTTTTCCCTCTTTAAGAGCTGTAGACAGACAAAGTCAAATCCACGTCTGTTCAGAGCAATTTTCATGAAGCTAGGATTTATTTCTGTATCAGACAGCATTCATTTTAGTGAAGTGTACAGTATAAACTGGCAGTTAAGTGTATTTTACATACAATACATAGTTCAGTTTTACCCATTTATCCATTCATTTCAGTTATCAAGTTTCTCTCACTCTCTCTGCGGTTAGCAGAATGCTAAACTACTAGCAACAATTTCTCTCCATCTCTGAAAAGCTTCACCGATATTGTATGAAGAGCCTCGAATCACAGTATGTCATCTCAAAGGGCTTTACAGGCCCACAAGTTTGCAAAAGAAACAGGACTACCCTGGGGTAATATCTTTCTAGTTTCTAAGAACAAATATTGTAGAAAAAACGAATTAGAGTCAATGATTGCATATGTGAAGTTTCCTCTACAGACATTACGCTTGAATCAACTGACATAAAGTTGTACATAAATAGTTATCATTCATTGTCTACATTGTGACGAAAAGAGAGCTGCGCCAGAAAGCTCTCGATCTACTGGTCGATCTTCGTTCCTACCCTCACCTATGGTCATGAAGGCTGGGTCATGACCGGAAGAACAAGATCGCGAGAACAAGCGACCAAAATGTGTTTTCTCAGGTGGCTGGCGTCTCCCTTAGAGATAGGGCGAGAAGCTCAGCCATCCGTGAGAGACTCGGAGTAGAGCCACTGCTCCTTTGTGTTGAAAGGAGCCCGTTGGTGGTTCGGGCATCTAGTAAGGATGCCACCTGGGCGCCTCCCTAGGGAGGTGTTCCAGGCACATCCAGCTGGGAGGAGACCCCGGGGGAAGACCCAGGTCTCGGTGGAGAGATTATATCTCCTCACTGGCCTGGGAACGCCTTCCATCACGGTGGACGATGGATGGATGGATGTCTACATAGAGGTTCCAGGGTTTGCCTCTTAATGACATTACTACTACTGTTTAGCTAAAGGTGAGACATTCAACTTCATAAAATGAAACATAGCTTTTAAAGTACAGAAGAGATAACTACATGAATGGCCTGGGCTTTCCAATGTTAAACTCCCACCCCCACCCTCACTTTACTTGTCACAGTGTTCACAAACTTTCCACTGGTTTCAGTGTGGGATGGAGGGATGGGCTCGGGGGCTGCGGTTCCACCAGGTGGGCTCTTACACGAAATGGCCGTTTGCTCACTTTAAGGGCCCTTTTCTGTGTGAACACTGTATGAACCCTGGTGCTTTCCTATTGGTGGTCTCCATTTCTCTCACTCTCTCTCTCTCTCTCTCTCTCTCTCTCTCTCTCTCTCTCTCTCTCTCTCTCTCTCTCTCTCCCTCTCTTACCGAAGCTATTACACACTGACAGTGAGAGTCATGTTATGTGGTACATAACTCTTCAACATTTTGCATTTCCCCAGTGTGTTTGAAGTGCCATTACAGGACACACTGTAGTCTGTTTATGTAGTATGGGGCAGAGGAGATGGAGATATTTAAGATCATCTATTAAATGAAAAGAAATGGGCTATCTTAATGTTGTATAATACATGCAGACACACACACACACACAGATGTATTTGTTTGTTAAAGGAAAAGGACATTTAATGGAGGTTTGAGTGTTTTGTATTGAGCAAGAAATCAGGAGGAGCAGAAAATCATCAAATTGAGAGAATGGCCTTTTTGTGTTTTGCGTGGGCAGAGTTGAAGGTCAGGGCCTCAGAGCAATTAGAGTCTCCATATAATATGTGAGCTAAATAATGCACCTCATGTCAAATTAAAACATGGTTGCATAAAACAAAAACCTGTCTTTATATTGGTCTTCATCTATTTCAACAACTAAATGGTCTAAATACAGAAGCCTATAATGCTTTATGTCTCCTCAATGAAAGATGGTATAGGCTGCGTGAAAGAGCGTCTTTTTTTCTACAGTATTTAAATCTTAAAATATTGCATTTTTTTAAAGGAAATCCGCACGTTAGAAATAACCTTTCAAATTGCAAATGTTATGCTCATTAGGTTTGGTGAGTGTTGAAGAAACAAATGGGCTAATGTGTAATACTAGATCTATTGTATTGCTAGTTATTTCCTCTGTAACTATAGGGCCTGTATGGGACCGTGCAGCATCAATATTAATATTTTCCTGTACGTCCGTGCCACGTTGCCAAGTAAAATTAGGCAGTCATCTGTCTGTTTTGGTTAATGTGCCTCAGGTTACGTATAATTAATCTAAACATGGAGTCAGTCCTGCGTAATTTGATCAATCATTCTTGACCTCCAGATAAACAGATTAAATATTTCCAAAGTAGCTAATTATCTTTGCGTTGGGCTATTTTTTTTTTTTCTACAACCATTAAACGGTTCAATTATATTAAATCAAAATAAAGTCTCAACATCTCCCACATAAAAAAAATCCAACTGCTTGTTTTATTTACCCTGTTGCTCCTGAAGAGTATGTGACGTGGTACGGACAAGCATTTGGATAAACGACAGATATCCTTTATTCACAGATCTGAATGCCGTGTATCTTGCATCATCAGCAGTTGGATAATCAACATTCAAGCGTTGCCATTACTGATATACATTTGCCATGTGCTATTGTTCTCCTTTGAAATGTAAAATAAAGGTATATGGTTGTCCCTTTGTTACTATAGCTACCATATTGCAGCTAATCATCCCCACTAACATGGTGTACACATAACATATATCAGCATGCCATAGGTAGTGTCCAAGGTCACACATGCCCAATACCCTCCTAATTTAATACAAGACTTCAGTTATCATGATGACTTCTCAATGCCTGCGATGACGTGGAGGGAGATGGATTGCTTGAAAGGGATGATAAATGGATGGACGTGGGGTGAGGTGTCAGGGTGTGTCCATTTGTCAATGTGTGATTGCATCAGCTTGTGTGCATGCAAAGATGAAAATGAATAGAGGTGTGTGTGTGTGTGTGTGTGTGTGTGTGTGGGCCGTGTGTCTTTCTGCACCTACGTATCAATGTGACTTGGTTGTGCGTCGCTCTCAGCCTTTGATGACCTTTTGCGTGTTGCTGCTGTGAGCAGAGTGACCCGGCTGTACTCATTAAAACCAATGGAACGGATCATTCCCCGCTAATTGTTTTCCACTGACAAATGGCTCCTCTGACTCCTGAAGACTGCTGCAGGGGCCCTGCCTGCCTAGAGCACACTGACTTCACTAATGAGAACTGCTAGTCTGTGAGTGTGTGTGTGTGTGTGTGTGTGTGTGTGTGTGTGTGTGTGTGTGTGTGTGTATGTGTGTGTGTGTGTGTGTGTGTGTGTGTGAGGCAGTGTAAATGTGTATGTGTGCATTTGTGTATACTGTATTTGTGCTGCCAGCCTCCCTCGCTGTGCACCGGGATGTGTAAGTCCGAAACACTGCTACATTAGGCTCAACATAAGCCATTAAGGCATTTTTATCTTGTCAATCACCCTGCAACTGCAATATATTATTAACACTTGAGGTATTGTATCTAAGTCATTATTCACAGTCGAACACATTTCGTGCAATGTGGGGATGGCGTTCATATTATTGAGCAGAAGGTAATTTTGCCTCATTTATTTACTGTAGGTAAAATATTTCTAACATTTCAGATTTAGTGTTATCGTCATCATTACAAATCTGGTAATAATGGGCAACCCATGTACAAAGGATGAGTCCTTGCCACAGAAGCCCTGTGGTTCGAGTCCAACCCATGGCCATTTGCTGTATGTCAATCCCCTTCCCTCTCTCCCCCTTTCACAATCTACAATTCTCTCTCTCTCTCGTTAAAGGCATAAAAAGCCCCAAAAAATAAAATTAATCTGATGAAAATATATACAGGGATCTTTTGTCCTCCACAAATGAAACATATAAGCGTCTCCTGATCTGATGCCCCTGTCGGCAGGACTACATCATTTGTAAGTGTCTTCCAAAACAGCTACACATCACAAATAAAACCATGTTCTTGACGTTGGGCACAAAAACGTCTTTGTTCAGGTTAAGAAAGAATTGTTGTCATAGTTAGAAGTACCCAGCATTGACTTTGGGTATTTTCATTAAAACGCCTAAATGTTAAACGACTCATTGTCGTTTTTCTTGCGGGGAAATTCTCTTTTTGTCTTGTTCGTTCTCTTCTTTCTTCAGCTTTTGGTGAATTTATTGGCTCGTCCACCATTTTCTCCACCTTACATTGCTGCTCCCTCTTTGCTTTACGCTCCATCTCCTTGCGCTGCATCCTACCCCACACACCTCTCTTTCTCCTCGTTGTCCCTCTCTCTCCTTCCACCTGTTCCATGGTCCACTGGATGACTGTGAATCCTATTAGGGGACGCCCCTCAGCACTGCCACCCCCTCCCCAGCCGCACTACCTGGCACTAATCCATCAGAGGGGCAGTCAGGCTGTGCACCACCCCGCCACCACCCAATCCCCGATACCCGCCAGTGCCCAGTGCTGCAGCAGAGGCCCCAGCTGGGGGACCGCCAAAGCTCGGTCGTTATCAGATGACGGATAGCTTCATATCAGGTGTATAAAGCGGGCGAGCGTTGGCGAGGGCCATCTGGCCGATGATTTGCGGGAAGTTGGGAAGTCGGGTCAGCAAGCGAGGTGTAGCAAGGTGGGTGATGATGATGGATGGAGCCTGGAGCATCGCCGCCAATCACAGCAACCTTCGGCAGCTATCATACATACATGTGTAGAACTGCATCCCAACCACATAAGTATGCAGGCATATTAAGACACAGTACACACAATGTCTCTAACTGTACCATCAGTCATCTCACCTCTTTTCTGCTCACGATAATCCATCGTCCTCTTTCTACCCTTTGTCTTCCCAAATAACATTGCCTTCCTTCTCCCGTCCGTGCAGTACATTTGCTGTTCTCAATCCTTGAAGAAAAACCCCAAATCCCATTCCAACATGCGGTAATGTCATTGTAAATTCAATACCCGAGGCGTGAGTTTTCCCTCGGTATCTTTACATGAACTTCGGTGAATGTATCCGTCTGAGGAAGTCCTGTTTGGTTAGACAGTGTGAGGATTGCAACAATCAGGTAACACAGACTTTTTATCCATTATCTAAAAGAGAAAACACAAAGTGACTCACTGTCATTTTAATTTGACCACAGTACTATTCAATTCAATATGCGTTAAGACTTAGTATCTCAATCTGCTAGAATCTATAGTAGAATCATATAATTCAGTTATCCAGAATCACAGAACAAAAATAGGTTAAATGAATCCAGCAAGAAATAAAACATCATGTTATGACAATATTGTGAAATGTTAATGAATGCAACGCTTTCTATTGTATTGCTCATACTTCTAAAGGCATTAAATGTGTCCTTGTGTGACGAGAATAAACAGTGGAAGTGTGAGTCAGTGAAAACGGTGAGTCAAGAACACACTTCTGTTTCCCAAGACAAAGGAGTAATGTTCGGTGGTTAATTACTTTCTGAGCTGTCGAGTAGTTTTATCAATTGAAGTCTACTGTACATTTGTTTCGCCAACATCAAGAGTCTCAGAAGAACCGAGTGACATTATAACAAAGGGATTAGCACAGCTGTCGAAAGGAAGCTACGAGGGTAGGAATTAAAAAGGGCAAAACCTTCATAGTAAAGGAAATGCCTATATTGCGTTTTCATAATGAGTTACTTCTTATTGCATGAAGACTACGGGTGTAGTGGGACCTCCTGTACTATTTATGTCTATGAGCAGTTAATATTACATGCCCTGGCGTGTTAAGAGTTGTAGCGTGATTAAAATCCCAAGGCTATAAAATATACCTGGCTTCCTAATTTTCCCCGAGATGTGTTTTCAAGGTCTCGTTGACTGAGTACACTTCCAGTTGTTAAAACATGGTCCCGTTCTGGCAAATTAATTCAGTTCATCATCCCCCGGTGTAAAATCAGGACTCAACTTTCAGAGGTTCTGTTCACTTCGAGGGAAGAAAAAAAAAACAG
>NC_041365.1:6615824-6629060 GCF_900634415.1 Cottoperca gobio | reverse complement strand
ACGTTCTGCCAGACCGACTGACAAGAAGAGCAACAGAACATTTCTCGCATCTTGTCTGTCAAGGTTTTACTTTCCACAACCAGAGGGAACATGGGAGTGATGAGAAGGGAAGTAGAGAGATGGAGAGAGAGAGAGAGAGAGAGAAAGAGAGAGAGAGAGAGAGAGAGAGAGAGAGAGAGAGAGAGAGAGAGAGAGAGAGAGAGAGAGAGAGAGAGAGAGGCGCTGAGGTAGCAAACAAGCAGGGAGTTTTTCACGTGTTCACATCAAACGCACATACTACAGCCCCTCAAAGCATTGTGGGATACCTTCCAGGCCCCAAGAGTGAAGCAATGACTTATGTATATATCTGCCATTTTGGGATCTGATGTACACAAAGACAATACAGTGGGGATATATATATATATATATATATATATATATATATATATATATAGAGGTACTCAAAGACGCTTTACAGGTACATATAACATTAGAAATTACATTAAGAAAAACAGGTAATTACAAGTAATGACACATTGAAAGCAGATCTGAAGAGGTGAGTTGATTTGAGATTTGAACATCGTGAGATCGGTACAGTCACGGTATAATATATATATATTTTCTTTCTTTCTCTACTTTTGCCCTTCATATTCAAACTGTGACATATTCGTTAAGATGACATCCTACCTGTTTGCTCATTAGACATGGATTTTGACCTGTAATATACTATGACAAAGAAAGACGTCATTACCAAACAGTGTGATTTGAAAGTTATTGTCTTACAAGTTTGCATGCTGTCAAGATATTTAGCCGGTCTTCTCTAGGAGTTGGAAAGACTCATTTATATTCTCATGGAAGGTGGCAAGGTTGTCAGTTTTCGCCCACTTAGTTCTTCTCCTTTTGCTACGAGCCAGACGGTGGGTTGAATTCCATAATACCCCAGTGTGTGAGTAAGATCCCTCTCCCGACACTGTACCTGCATAAGATGCTGCACTGCAGCTGCTATCCCATCATGCAGCTCTGTCTCTATTCCTCTCTCCCACAATCCCTTTCCATATCTATCAAAGGAGGGTTAGGGATTTTTTTTCGGAGTTGTTAAATTGAATTATTTGCTTTTCATACTTTACTAGATGAGTTGTAGAATAATGTATTTGGAATGTCATGTTCAAATATTTCATTATTTTGTGACAGGAATGTTATTTGGTTCAGTTCAGTATTGCACGTATGTGGATGATGGAAATTCATGTGGCAGAAATACCTTAAGTTAAACCAAATAGCTAAATAAACTAAATATTTCCTCAAACAACACATTTGAGCCAGTTATTATCAATTGACCTTGGGAAGCCACATGTTTTGCCTTGACACACTGGCACTCCCTGTCTCCGTGAATGCTACTTTCATTTGGTTCTATAGAGGATTTATCAGGTATTCAATCTTTGCTGAATCACTAGCGGGCAATTTCAAAAGGTTCCTTGGACACTTTTATTTAAAACATCAATGTACTCGATGAGGTTTCTCCCATTTTCTCTTGTTAATCAGCTGTTCACCACAATTCAATCTAGTGAGGATTTCTTTTCCATTCAGAACTGAATGTCCTGGATTCCAAAAGAAATGACATTTACGCAATGCGCACTTAAGAAGTCTCAAAGGGAACTGGACTGTAGTACAACCTGATTGCCAAACAAGAATGGCAGTATTGGACGATACAAACATGTACCTAAAGTAACAAAAATAAATCTTATCTTACAAAATGTTATTTTTTCAATTTCCCTGCATTTTCCTACGCATATCCAGCAACACAAGCGATCTGTGCAGCAGATGTCTGTGTGTTTGGATCCTCCCATCCACCCCAAACTCCCCCTATGCGGGCTTTATTGCTCTTTATACTACATGAACTGTCTCAAGACAAATTGTACAAATTGATTACGTGGGTTATTTATGAATTATAGTGCATTACTTTTCGTGGCTATAAGTACGAACAGTGTATGAGAACAGTCTGCAATCAGTCTGATCCTAACTATTTTATATCCAAGAATTTAAGGATAATTTCTTGTCAAAAGGCAACATAGGGTTGCGAAACAAAATGCACTTGTAGCTTTAGTCCGTCATTCTACACACGAAAAACATGACAAAACAGAACAGAGCAAAAACAGTAGTAGTAGTGCATTAGCTTAGCTCCCATCTGGGCTCTCTTCCCTCTCCTTCTGGGCATTCACTCTGCCCTCGGTGATGTTTGGTCCGTCAGGTCTGCCTCACTCGCTGGGTGGTCGGAAGATGCTGTGAGCGGTGATTGTCTCAAAGTTTGCTGCACTTGATCCAATCACCACGTTTCCTTCTCCGATGTTGATGAGTATATCTCTGTCATGTGCCATACATGCTCCAGAAGAAGGCGGAAAGAGACCGAAAGACAACAATTAAAATAAAAACAGTTAGGTGGTTTAACATTGCTCCCTTTGTTCCTACAGTAATACTCAAATACATACTGATAAAAACATCACTTCCCACTTTGGAGATATATATAAATATAAAATATAAATATAAAATATAAAAAGAGATCATTACAGTGTATATACACACGGATCACCTAAAAGTAGAATTGTAACAGTTCAGTATTACCAAGGATGGACCCAAAAGCACGACTCAAATAAACAGGCAGGTAAAAGTTTGGTGTAATTCGTTGTCAGAAACAAGCAAAGGTCAATACCAGACATGCAAGTCAGAAATATCCAATAAGGGATCAGGCAAAGGGGCAGAAGTCCAAAAAGCAGGCAGGGGTTCATGCAGGCAGAAATCAAGCAGAGATGATGGCTGGAATGCTAAGTTAAAAGCACATGAAATATATACGGCAAGGCTAATGGGGAAGTTGGAACAAGTGTGCAGGTGGTAGGTCAGGGGATGGGAAATGGCAGGAACACAGGAGTTAGGTCAGGGCAGGAGGGAATGGCAGGATCTAAAGTGAAGGTAGATGGTAGTTGGAAGAGAATCGCAAGAAAACGTGGATGTCAGGTTGTGACGAACAGCTCCGAAGATTTAAAATTGATTCAATTGGGAATTCATGCAAACCTTTCTGGCCTCAACTCTGCTACTTCACTTCTGGTGTCTTTAGTAATAACAGTAATAAAACTACTGCACTTAACTTTAGTTATCTCTTTGATTATCCTGTTGCTTTTGTAACCAGTGGTGTTGATGATGTTGATGGTAAACTGCTCGGCCTCAGGCTGTGTTGACCCAATGCCAGATAATTACGTAGGTTCGAATGGCACTTGTTTACTGACAACTCCCAACTTACATTTGTCTCATTCTGGTTTTGTCTCACTGAATGTGTGTGTGTGTGTGTGTGTGTGTGTGTGTGTGTGTGTGTGTGTGTGTGTGTGTGTGTGTGTGTGTGTGTGTGTGTGTGACTGTGTTACAGGTGGCCGCCCAGTAGGTGGGAAATTGCAGGAAGTCTGCTTGTCTGTGTCCACATGTATCAGACGCAGCATGTTTTTCCCTTTCAGAGGCGAGGTATCCTGTGTGCGTCCTCACGAGTGTGTGTGTGTGTGTGTGTGTGTGTGTGTGTGTGTGTGTGTGTGTGAGTGTGTGTATGTCGCCGATCACACTGGGCGGCTGACTTCCAGGAACTCCTGCAGCAAAAACAGGCACTGTGTGTTTCCTGCTCTCATGCACCGTTATCACAGGACACACACACACATACACAGAGACACAAACACACACAGATCATTGCCCTATTCTCTTTTCCTTTGCAGGTTTCCTCAACGCCTATCCTTGTGCCTCCGGCCGTCAAGATGTTTTGCTGTGATTGCCATGAGAGAACTTGCTCTCCGGGAACAAACCAGAGGACACAAATAGGCGAGGAGTGACGGCATCCTCACAGCCTCGCTGACCACGCTAGTTTGCTCAGTTTGAGTGGGCGCATTACCTCTGCACCTTTCTCATGTCTGATTCAGACACTTCTTTTCTCATTATGAACTCATTTTCTTTTCCTCTCTTCGTATCGTCCAATATTCTCTCCCTCTTTTTCCATCCCTCACCTTCTCCCCCTTTATCTATTCACACATCCTGTGTAGCCCACTGCCTTTGTCGGAGATTGACAAAAGGACCCAGACTGGAAGATGGAAATAGAGCACACAGTCTTTGCTCTGTGCTTGTCAGAGAGCCAGAGACTTTACCTATCCATATTCCCTTTGAGAACACAATGCAACCCACCGCTGAAATCGTGAGACAAGGGAGAGATGAGAAGGAGAGAGATAGAGAGAGATAGATGAAGTGAAAGAAAGAAATGCACAATGCAATGTTGCAAACAATTGCCATTAATGGCATCATCTTTTCCCCCCAGAGATTGCGTTGAGGGAACAATGAGCTCTGCGTTGATGGTGTGCTAACAATCCACTGAATGTTTTACATACGGTACGTGACACACTAAAATGGAAAGTGTTTTGTTGTGGTGATGTTCCATAAGATGGATGAAGTGCATTCCGGTAAATTGTTAGTAAAAACACACAGAATTAGTTGCTGTTTTTCAGGTGTACCCTTTGTATTGTCTGGAAATAGGACACCATGTAACCAGAAGTAGTAATCTGACATCCGACACCAGGTATCTAAATATTCATAAAGGACATGTCTTAGTCATTGTTGATTGTCAATTTGTTTTAGCCAAAATGCCTTCAAGTATATGAGCATTGTTGAATAGATTACAATATAATCTTATAATTTATGAGATGTTAGGAACGGGTTTGGTGCATGACTTGTTCAACCATGCAATTCAAGTGGACCGGTTGTTATCACTGAGTTGTAAACGTAGCTTCTGCTCTGTGCTTTCACTGGCTCTGCGGGCGAGATGACTTCCAGATGGTCCGGGGAAAGTGTTTGCCTTAGGTTACTGCAGGCCAGCCTTCCTGTGCCTTTTTAAGCTGAGGGTGTGTGTGTGTGTGTGTGTGTGTGTGTGTGTGTGTGTGTGTGTGTGTGTGTGTGTGTGTGTGTGTGTGTGTGTGTGTGTGTGTGTGTGTGTGTGTGAAGACATGCAGCCACACACACTACAGCCAACCAGCTACTCGAACACGCAGCTGGCTGGTTCTTGTCCATGACACTCCACTGCTGTCTGTGCAAGTGGTTCTCCAAGCGAGCTCCAAGGATCACTAGGGGTCCCTGAGGACACTCGAGGAGGTCCCAAGTAAAACTAGATAAATAACATGGTTCATTCTATGTAGCTGAAGGGATTGGCTGAAGTATTGTTTGTATCAAATAACTAATAACTCCCCACATGAAGCAAGGAAGAGATTTGAGAGATAGGTTCACATTTGTTCACGTGTGAAAACAATGCCCACATGTGCGTTGAACGAGTTATTAGTCGCTGTATGTGTTGCTCCTGTCCATACTGGCAACAAAGAGAACCCACTTTATAGGGGATGGATATTATATTTATGTGATAGAATGTCCCATTGTGTGCAAACATTTACAAAAGAAAAAGTGAATTAATGCAAAATCTCCATTCAATATTGATATGCGAATATTAAGAGTTGGGCGCATTGAGATAAGAGATAAGACAGCTGGTGTAGCTAATTGTGCAGTCGGGTGCCATTAAACCATTACAGAAGACGCAACGAGATGTTCTTTCAGACTTTTGAAAACAATGTGGAAAATGTGCTGGCGATATGGTATTTATGTTTGTTTCATGTATTTATTTGAGGAATGTTAAAATGTCCTCATTGCTCCACAAAATATGTGACATACTTCATGTACATTGTGATTTATACATTAAGCCTGTCTCCATTGCATGTTGTGGGGGGGTTCAGTCAGGACAGAATAAGACACGGATTGTCCCCCATCACTTACATTGGAATCCTATTAGAAAATGATTTCCAGTATGGACAGCAGAAACCATTTCAGAGACCAGTTGTGCTTTTAATGTACCTATGTGCATGTAAGTATTGTTTTAAGACAGACTTGACTCATACGTATGGTGATGGCACACATTCTCTGTGTCCTTGGGTAAAGATCTCCCTGGGAGCCCTTGACGTGAAGAAGCTTCGAGAGCCGCAGCTCCAGTAGAAAACACTTCGACTTGACCTGACCCCGCTTTTTCCAACCTGTTTTAGGACACACAGATGCTGGCTGCTGCCCAGTCGCCGCCTCCTCCCTCTCAGCAGCGCTCCAGTCCCGCCCACCGCCACCTGGCTCTGCTGCGCACCGCCGACTGGAGGCAGAGTGCCGCTACTCCTCTATCCCACGCCAACGGAGAAGCAGAATACAAGGAGCCCAACGACCGAGGGTGTGTGTATGAATATCTCTTATATTTAAAAACCGATTTCTACAACATAGACCGACACGACGTTTAAAGGATTTTGGAAGAAAGTGCGAAGGACGGATAGAAAATCAGACGGGTGCCCTGCGCACTGCATCCTCCCTCTCCATCGCTGTCTCATCTCTCCTCCTTCTTTGCCTCTGCGCTTTTACAAGACTCCCTGCTTCTCCCATCCTGAATATCCTCAGTGACTGATCACTTATTGCAAAGCCGTGAGCTGCCCTTCTTCTTTTATCGGAGTTTGAACCACATTTCTGAGCTGCTGGAAGTATACCGCCAGAGCCCCTGAGAGCTGGCTGGACTCTGTAGCTTTCGTCTTCCCGATACAAACGGATCAACGAGGGGACCTTGCGCGGAGTCAAAAGGACTGGAAATTATTTAGCCCTTTCACATCAACGTACCGCATGGTGGGAATTTCTGCCTCCTTTCAGTGTAAGTGGCCTCTTTCTTTCTATATTGATTATATTATTTTTCGAATACGCATTGGCTGAGTGTTTTGTGCCCTCATACAGACATGTGTCTGCAAAATTAAGAAAGAATTTATCATGAAATAGCTTCTGACCTACTATAGAATTTGACATTTATGAGTTGTGCTTTGTGTCATATGTTTTAATGTGAAGTAAGCAAAAGCTATGCTGCTCCAGAATGATTGAGCGATTTGTAGAAAAACATGTAGGCCTATAGCTAGCAATAACATTGTTTTTATTACATTTGTATTGTATGAGATGAACTGCGATGACACATCTATTGCAGGAGCGAACAATACGTGTCTGTGCTGTGCGTAATAGTGTATGTTATGGTATCATTATTATGGGAGAAATAGGCTGAGCAGTGGGAATTGACACTCATTTGCTCACAAATAAGGAATATTCTCCAAAAACCATTATTGTGTCTTGGGGACTGCATTTTGTATTTGTTTCATGTTTGTGTTAACAGAATAACATTTAGTTTTCCATTAACTGCTGGTTGAGTTTGTGTAAATAGTGACACCAACTCGCAGCTGGTCCCTGTCTCCATAAACAAGCTGACAATTCATGGGCTTGAACCCGGGATGGAGAGTTGTCCTCGGGCAACAGGCGACTTAAGTTCACGGATCAAGTTTAGTGACTCTCTTTCGATCTGTCAAGACCATGTCTGGAAGTGAAGTAGCCTTCACATCATCTGATAATCCCCAGAAGGCATGGACTCTTTAGCCCATCAGTTATAGAGCGAGGCGACCCCTCAGCACGGGATAGACATTAATGTGCCAAGGAGTGCTGAGAGCATGCAGGGTTTTAGATCAAAAATCAAGACACGAGGGGACTTCATTGTTTTAAGCCCCTTTTTAAGTGACCGAATTGAATATTCCTAAACTTGATGACAATTGTTCTCTAGTTTCTAAAAGAAAGAAAAAAATAGTGTTTACTCATTCTGTTCCGAGAAATAGTTGATTGCAGTTTTCTTGGAAAGATAGTTTGGATGCAGCGATGTTGCCATCCCTGTGTGTTTGGTGAGGAGCCACCCTAGCCTCTCTCCTCCTCTCCTTCTGCTCTCTTTTAGAGAGGCTTTGCATGTCATAGTTTGCATTTGAAAACATCCTCTAGAGCTCTGTCACAACTGTCAAACGCATCTTCTAAAATCCATGTGAAGTTTCCATATCCACCCGCTGCCACTGCCATCATCAAATAACCAAAAAGCGCAACAACAAAAAAAACGTTTATTTTTTTCCTTTTTTAATGGAGTGGCGTAGGGTTGAAATTAAAGGGTTCGGGCTATATTTTACTTCAGTGGGAATCTGTTCCCCCGACTGGGAAAATCTCATACATGCGGGTTAGGGAGGGAGGTTGCTGGGGCTCAACCTGCTGTCGATGCCCGACTGTTCTCACGGCTCAGATTAGAGAGGGAGGAAAATATCTCCTGGAAACCCACAGGGCTTTGGACATTTTTTACGCATGCCGAATAGTCCCATGCAAAGCTTTGTAGGCATCCAAGAGGGTGATTGTTAACTCCTCTTAAAAGCGTGACCCACCACAGACGTAGTCTTTGCCCAGTTAAATATAGATGCAAAGGAAATTGTTTTTCAGCATTTTGCATTGATATCAAGAAAACAAAATATAGTCGTTTTTTAAAATTAAAAAATATTTTAATGTCTTCTGTGAATCCAAGACGCTAGTATTTGTATTGTGCTGTGGTTAATTTCAATGATCCACATGAAGATTCAGTATTATTAAGGTTTTTTATTATCAGTATTAGTTAACATTATTAAATGCAGTTGATCATCCTGGCCGTCACTTATGTTGTTGTTTTTTCCCATTCATTAACCTCTGAGACTTCCATTAAAGTAGTGACTTGACTGAAAAGACCATTACCTGGAGTGTGTGTGTTTACAGAGATAAAGAGACAGAGAGATGGAGGGACAGAAAGAGTAAATGAAAGGTAAACAAAGCTGGTGATGAGGGGAGAGTAAATGATAAGTGCTGTTTGCAGGTTATCACTGTGTTTGTGTGTGTGTGTGTGTGTGTGTGTGTGTGTGTGTGTGTGTGTGTGTGTGTGTGTGTGTGTGTGTGTGTGTGTGTGCATGTGTGTGTGGCGTGTGTTGCTGCATCCACACACGCGTCCATGCACGCTGTATAAACAGGCTTGTATTAACGTTAGCTGCTAACTCTCTGTGGTCCATCCAGGCTCTGCAGCATCAGCTAGCACTTCCAAGGACCATCTGCCCAGCCACCAGCCTGCCTCACACCTGTTCTCCCTTCCTCCCTCCCTCCTCCCTGCTCTCAGGCTATAGGGTCAAATGCATCAGACCGCTGCTCACAGACACAGTCGTGGCCTTGCAAAAATGATGGCAGCCATTTTATTCTCGCCTTCACACACACACAGACACGAGCACGGAAACACTTACATACCCCTGGTTGGCAGGTTGAAAAAGAGTGTTGTCTGCACAGTGACAGCACGTGCATAGATACACACACACTTGGCTTGATTGTTTACATTTTTCTATTAGTACTTTTTCATGCTAACCACAGCCAATAGTTGTTTTCTAGTGGCGTATTCAAACACAGCTTTTAGATCACACCCTCAAACAATGAATTACTATTGTTTCAGGGGGGAAAAACTGATTTCCCATTTAGAGTCTTATTGAGGCTCCAGAGCTGTGATGTAATTACAAAGCACTTCTTTTAAGTATGACACACAGACTTTTGGATGCGGTCCAGGTTTGCTACGCGGTGAATAAGTGATGATGACTCAACAGACTTAATATGCCGGCTACTTCACGAAGCCCACTTGTGTATTTCTGTATCGGGTTTTCTGTAAGACTTTCTCACAGCTATACGTTGTCGCAAACATTCTCCCACCAAAAGGAAAAGGCTTGGCATTGAATGATGCCAAGAAAAATTACATCACCTGTATTGTTTCAGTATGCTCATTTGGTTTTAACTGAGCCAATTTGAGAGTGCTTCTGGCACAAAATGATCAGCGAGACACATCTTTTGTTTGGCAAGTTGGTTTCGTCTAACATGCAGAACCAAACACGAGTTCTCAAGAGTTTGACAGTTTTGGTTGTTTGTTTGTTGTATAATTAAGTACTTGTGCTTTACTTGGCTAATGGAAATGTCACATGACTCTAATGTCTTGGTTTTCAATCTGGTTGTTGTCATTTCACTCAAGGAACAACAGGTCAAACTAAGAAGTCATTCCTCCTGTAGTTGCAGAAATGGTGTATAAAGATAGAGATGGCAAAGCGTTTTGAAATAGGCACAGGTTGTATCCATGCAGCCATGTAGACAGGAGGCAAATGTCAACAGTAGCATTGGATACTAAAACCACTGTACCATGCACTCCTTCAAGATGTATAGATCTGTTCTGATTATTCAGAGCCATCTCTTACCAAGTCCTACAGTGAATTATAGATGGAGTCAGGGTATGTGTGTGTGTGTGTGTGTGTGTGTGTGTGTGTGTGTGTGTGTGTGTGTGTGTGTGTGTGTGCGTGCACCTACATACACACACATGCCCTTGTAGATCAATATTCCCATTGATGGTTATCAGCGAGAGGGCAGTTCTCTTCACTGCTTATTGAATTTCATCACCCATGAAAGAGCAGCAGCGGTATAAAAGGACTTGCATGTATGTGTGTGTGTGTGTGTGTGGTTCTGTGTATGGATTTGTGCAAGTTTGTTGTCTATGTGGTGCGCGCGTGTGTGTTTGTGTGTGTAAACGCTCTTGGCACTCACAAAAGCAAGAGGTCTTTGTTTTATTGTAGTCGTGAGTTGGCCTTTACAGGGGCTTATTTAATGTCAAAGTCAACAGTGAGCACTACAAACTGATTTTATTGGCCTTGTTCGTGTTTTTACTCCAGATAACATGAGACTTATAGGGCAAGTGAAGAAAGGGCCAATAGGACCGAGTCGGACAATTCATCAAGTTTCATGGACGTAGTTAATTGTTCATAGGTTTTTATACTTCAATCCATTTAGGAAGCACATGGGATATCATATTTGTAATAGATCAGTCCCTGAATATGACCAAATCCAAATTCTTCTTCCTTTTTTTAAAAACTGTTGTAAAAACAGTAACATAGAGACAGCTGTATGAGCAGTATTGTTAAAGAAAGACAGCTGGGAAATGTAGTTTTACACTGGCTAACTATAATGTCTCTGCATTATAGTTCAGGGTTCTTGGTTTGAAAAACACTGATAGACATGTGTACAAACACACACACATACATACACACACACACACACACACACACACACACACACACACACACACACACCCTGCCAGCTCAGTTCTCTCTATATAGACTGGGATTGAGTTGCTAATTAACTTCACTTTCTCAAACTGTATCGCACACAGGCAGACTGACACACACACACACACACACACACACACACACGCACACACACACACACACACACACACACACACACACACATACACACACACGCAGAATCTCTCTCTTAGGCTCCTTCTCATGATGTCTTTCCCTTCACACTCTCGCTCTCTCTCTCTCTCTCTCTCTCTTACTCTCTCCCACTGTTTATTTTCCTGCCTCCATCTGGAGTCGGCTGATATTGTAATCGCCCTAATGCACATTGCCTTCCCCTCACACACACACACACACACACACACACACACACACACACACACACACACACACACACACACAATGTGCCATCCTGACAAGCCCCTTTTCTTATTCCAAAAGATAAGCCACTGGATGTGATTCTGTGACTGTGTGTGTGAGCCTAAGTGCACATGTAGGTGTCTATACAGTGTGTCTAATGAATACAAAGGGACACACTCAAAAGTGTGTTTCGCCCTGCACTCTGCCAAAGGTAACGATATTGAATAAGCACTTCTTAGTGATGTGGCGCGTCGATAATGTGGCTGAGTGAAGATGTTACCTGTTATCGCTCGCCTCCTCAATATTCACCTGTCAGCAAATGTACATTTAAAATTAAGACAGTGGTAGGGAAAGGAATTCTGGGATATGTGTGTGTGTGTTTATATTTATATGTGTTTTTGCATGTTTTTTTATGAATGTTTGTAAGAAAAGTGTGTACGTGTGTGGGCAGAGATTACCGCGCTGCCATCTCTAATAGCTTTTGTTTTGTGATTCAGGAGAGGTTTGTGATGTTGGAAGGTGTTGGCATTTGTGGTGTGAGCGTGTGTGAGCGTGTGCACACACACGCTCACACAAATGCTGAGGACACACAGACAGGTTTGATTGATGGCGGGTATGAGCTGTGAAACTGTGCGATTAGGATCCTTTTTTTCTCCCTAGTTCACGAGAGGACAATTGTTAAAGAATGGACCAGCTTGCTTTGCTGCCAGTCCATAAAACCTGCCCATAAAAGTCGTTTGTGTCCTTGTGTGTGTGTGTGTGTGTGTGTGCGTATTTGAGAGAGAGAGAGAGGTGGAGGGGTGGGCACATGCAGACAGCTCTTAAAACAAACAAACAGGTAGGCAGAAAATCTGACAAATTGACAAAGAAAGAGACAAAGAAAGAGGAAAAGGATGAGAAATAGGGAGAGTGAGGCTGGGGAGAAACCTCACCTCAGCCCTGTCACGCTTTAGCGCTTTTAATCACCTAAGCCGAGGTTGCTTCCTCCATAAAAAAAGTCCACATTGTTAATGTTGACCTGCATGAGCATGTGAAAATTATTATTTTTCTACCCTTCTGTTACCGTTTGATTTAAAAATAAAAAAAAGGATATAATTCACGATCACCATCCCTGCTCATCTGCTTGGATACCCCTCATATTTGATGTACAGCTCGGTTTTCTCTCATTAATTTTGATGTATGGATTTGGACTGTAAGACTTTATGAAAAGGGCAGTCGCTGGAGTGGAGGCCCAGCTAGCCTGGTAAAAAGAAGTGTAATTAAGATCCGCAGACAGGGAGTGAGAGAAAGAGAGAAGCGGCAATCAATAGATGCAAACAGTGGACCCTCTGTTTTTTTCCCTCCGAGTATTGACGTGTTCAGTCAATTACAGCTCGAGAGAGAGAAGACGAGGAGCAGGAGAGAATGTGCCCCCAACTATGTGTGTATGAAATGGCCGCGTATTGTGAAAATCTACACCCATTTGCGTGTCACTACATGGGTGTGTTTGTGATTAGGTGCAAGCAGCCAATACACATCTGCGTTTGAGATGTGATAAAATACAGTGGACAAATGCAGAGCACGGATCCGCTGTTGTTTTAGGACTTCCAGTTGCTCACGAGCCTTTTATCTACCATCAGCAGACACGACGAAATCATTGTTTCTCTCTCTTTGCTGGTTAAAATCACACCACTGCAGCCAAATAATGAGGCCCTTTTCTTTTGTGGTTGAATTTGACTTGCATGATGGGTATTGTAGGAGGAGAGGGCTTCCAGCTGTTGTCAGTTAGTGTCACAGACAAACAGGGCGATGGAACAATGGGACGACGGCCGCTCACTCCGTCCGATTGTCTTGTTGTCAAACCGACAGCAGG
>NC_041365.1:6600824-6610824 GCF_900634415.1 Cottoperca gobio | reverse complement strand
TGGACGTAGTGACAAAGACAGAGAGAAATACCCCGTACAAGATGTTCAGCAACATTTATGAGTTTCCAAATTGCTGAGCTGGGATACAAGCTTCAGCTTTCAGACCTCTAATGTGTTTTTGAGATTCTCTGTCTCTCTTTTAGACAGCCACTAACGCTAAACTGCCCCCACGCTGGAAGCATTTGAGGAAAAATAACATGCAAAATTCGTCAACCTATATTTAACTAGTCCATGTCAAGGAGTTCACAAAGCTTGTCTTAACCACAGCTACAGGCAAGCCACTGTATATATATAGCTGCTCTACTGTAATAGAAAATTATACTGCATCTGGGGATTAAGAGGTTAGGGGAAAATGCTGTATTCATGGTATGTAGAAGAAAGGTTGTAAAGTGTGACACAGCCTGCAGCTAAAATAACGTTTCGCTTTTCAGATGCGTGCCAGTGTGAAACTACCTTATTTCATGAAAATGGATTGAGAGGCTTACAGTTGTTGTTTATTTTTAATATGTAAGGAAAGACAAAACAGCTCCTGCCTGTGCGAAGCAAGGGGAGCAATTTCAAATGCGTAGCTACTTCTCATGTGCCAGTGTTTTCATTCCCACGCAGCAAATCAAATCAGGATCTAGAGAACGAATGTGTAGGAAAATCTAATTCATGAATTCACAGACCCTAAGAATTTTCATTTTGAGAAGGAAAATGTGTCGTTTTATGAAATTCCCCGAGAAATGGCGGCAACAGAAGTGACGCTACTTCATATCTCTACATAACACACAAGTAATGCCTCCGCCACAGTCACTTCTGTAAGCACAGATTAATGTAGAACCACAATTACACATATACATTCACATGTACACTCTTACATCCCTCCATCCCCTGAAAGCCCTCGTTTGTGATACTGCTGAGTGGTTTTGATTTAGGAAAGGTCGTACAGCCTCTTCTCTGTCTCTAGCGTCTGAGAGCAGCAGACATGGTGCACTTGTGCCAGAGGAAGAAGCAAGGACACAGTGTTTTATTTTACCAGCCAGACACACGGACAGTCTGGTTCAGCGCTAGAGAGGAGAGGTTAGTGAGAAGATTCAGAGTTAATCATTACTCGTAGTAAAGTTGTCCCTTCGTAGCGCAGCTATGCTGTAAGAAATAGAAAATCATTGTTCTGTAGGAAAATATATTTCACATACTAACCTTTGACAGTTTGGAGAGCATATTTGCTGAACTAGTTGTCATGGAAACAGTGAGGCCCGTATGTGTGTTTCACCCCCAAGACCCTCAAACTAGAGCAGGTCCGGTCAGGAGGACCAGGGCCACATTCAGACCTCTGTCTCGCTCTTGCTTATTTCACTTCTTCCACTTTTTTAATGTTTGTCCTGATGGCTAACTGCCATCAGGAAGTTCAGAGACCAACGCTGCTCTGGCTTGACTCACTGTTTGGTGCCCCAGGCAGTGTCTGAAGAAGCCAGATATGACAGTCTGCTTACCCAGGGAAGCAGGCAGGACAGTGGGGTCAGGCCTGAGGTCATCAGTCCCACCCCCACCCTCCTACCGCTCTTCCCTCCTCCATCAACTATTCTCCATCTGCCTTCAATCCAACAATTGCTTTTCCAACTTTAATTACCTGAAAACAAGCAAAAACATCCTGACTCCGGAGAGCGAGAGAGGACTACTGAATGAGTGTGTGTGTGTGTGTATGTGTGTGTGTGTGTGTGTGTGTGTGTGTGTGTGTGTGTGTGTGTGTGTGTGTGTGTGTGTGTGTGTGTGTGTGCACTACTGTGTGTGTCACTTTGTTTTTGCATGTGAACAAGACATTTATCTGAACAGCACAATACTGTCTGTCACACGGACACACACGCACGAATGCTGTCCCCCTCACACACATCCTGAATCCCGAGCTGCCAACCGTCCCCACCCTCCTTCTCTCCCTTGCTCCCTGGGTTCCCATCCTCTGGGCTCCCCCCCCCCCCACCCCCGCCCCAGATTCCTTCTGGTTCCCTGTCTGGTTCCTGACCAGCGGGGCTATCTCTGGATGGCCGGCGGTTCCTCTCATTCTGCCGGCCCATTGTGTGGTGAGTTGGGCTGAGCCCTGGGCCCCGGGGGCCGGGGGGTGGGAAGGGGGGGTGGAGCCGGGAATGGCCTGGTTCCTGTTGCTGTACTAGTTAAGGGAACTGTGGCACCGTTTCCATTAGTCCATCATAACTTTTTTTTGTGCTATTTTTGTGGAAATTGTTAGATCCATGCAAGTTGTTCCCTCGCTTTTAAAGAACTGTGGCTTTGATAAGAAGAATCGGGAAGTTTAATTGGATGCCACGGGTGTAAGAGTAACTTAATAACACAATTTGTTCCACAGCTGGACAGGACAAGTCTGAATTTTGCATGTAGAAAATGAAGTCCAAAACTGAATGGCTTTCCTCTTGGTCAGGATGTAATAAGAGAGAGACAGGAAATGCTGACGGACTGAGCAGCAAGTATATTTACATACAAATCTAGCAAACACACCTTCATGATATTGACTGGATATCAAAATACTTTGTTTTTCAAGAAGATTGTCATCTATCATGCTTTTTAAAATGACCTTTCACACTAACAAATATGGACAGCAGTATTTCTGTTAAGATCATTTGGTACCTTATAGCCAGACCTGTATGTAATATCCATCCTCAGTCAAGACAATGAGACTCAAACGAGTAGGCTCTAAACGTTATTTCCTTTCCCCCGCCCCTAAGAGGCACAATTCCCCCTCATTATCTTTGTCAGTGAGTTGACAATCTGAGACACACAATATAGTGCATGCCTATGTGTTTTAAACGTCTGTGTCCACACGTAATTCATCACACACTCACAGCCGAGGCCATCGTGCCTTGGGGCAGCTCTAACCATGAGCTCCGTCCACTCGGTGCCTTTACTCGCTCTCCGTGGTGTGTTGCTACACTAGGTAGTGCACTCGTTAATTATGACTGCCAAGCCAGGCTGTCACAGTGATTCACTATGGAAAGAGAGAGAGGGGAAGGAGAGAGAGCTGGCAGGTGTACAGATGTATCGTTAGCGCCACCCAGTGATGCAGAGAGAAGAGAATAGCAACTACTCGAGAAAGACTTGAAGGGGGAGTTGATTTTGATAAACTGTACGTCATTCCGTCTGTATTGCTGCACATTTTTCTTTTCCATTTTTTTTCATTCTCAACTTGCCTCTATCTGTCCTTCTCAAACGTCTCCCTTCTGCTTTCCTCTCTTCTCTCCATCTTCTATCTTGCACCTCAATATATTCAACACCCTGACACTCCCTTCTTCTTGCCTGCTTGTTTTCCTTTCTTTTCTTGCTGTCGCCACTTTCTCTTGCCGATGTCAGTTGCGCTGTCTCATGTACTGTTGCGACAAATGAAGCGCTCCATTCATCTGGTGTCATCTGTGTCACACAAAACTGGAAATGTGCGCTCTCTCTTCTTCTCTGTCTCCACTGACGGCAACCTCTCCACTTCATCATCGCCCAGCAGATCAGATCGAAACTGGGCCAAGTAAACTCAGTGATGGAGAAATGGATGGAGGCCGTGAGTGAGGATTTATAGGACTGGTTGAGGCTGCCCAAGATGAAATAGAATAGGGTAGTTCCCCATTGTGATTATGTGGTTTATTTGCTATAGATCCTTGAGGCACAGCGGGAAGTGCATTCCAATTACAGTTCCCTAGACTCTGTGTAAAAAGGGTTATTGGAGAGTTTGCTGTTTCCAGAGCTCGAGAATGCAAACATCTGTGCACAAAGACATCAGATCATGTGTCAGTAATCTGCAGCTATGTTGTGCCTCCAGGTGAGGAAGCATAAAATGCTATCTGCATAACCATTAACAACTCTTACGGCAGTTAAGCGAGCCGTTTAGTAGTGAGCAGCTGAGATTGGAAGAATTCAGCAACCCATCCACCCACTCACGCACATGCATACACACACACACACACACACACACACACACACACACACACACACACACACACACATACACACACACACACACACACACACACACACACACATGCATGCACCCAAAGCAAAAAAGTCATTTGTTCTACCTCATTAGCATGTATTGTGGCGAGCGGGCGTAACACACTGAAAGGTGAAATGGGTCCGCCATGAATAGCGCACCAGTCGGCAGAGGAGGGAAGAGGAAAAGGAGGGGGGAGGAGAGCAGGGGGAGGGAGGGCGGGAGGAGAGTGTCCAGATGGTTGGGGACCTGCCGCACACACAGGGAGTCTCTCGCTCGCTTTTTTACTCCGCTGATTGCATCGTTTCGACTGCACTCGCTTTCACTTGCTCTCTCTCTGCAGCTCCCCCCTCTTTTTCTCACTTGCATCAACACACACACACACACACACACACACACACACACACACACACACAAAGGCCAACCCCATATGTAACCTCCCTTCCTCCAGAGTTGTTGTTCACATGCAGCCGTCGTGTTCGTGCACACACACATGTAATACTCTCACGGGCAATTAGTGACCAGGAGGCAGAGTGCAGTTGAGTGCAGCCCACTGGAGCGCCTGTTGTGGCCTATTGCGCTTCAACACAAAACTGTTCTCCCTCTCTCCTCCTTCATGTGTCTTTCATCCACCTTCACCGCCTTCGTCCTCATCCATCCTTCTACCCTCCACATTGTTGTTTGACCTTCCTCTTTCTGTAGGTGTCTCCTTTAAGTCCTGCTTTCTTCTTCTTCTCTTCTCTCTCTCTCTCTTCTCTAAATTATTCATGTACTGAAGTGGTTGTTAATATACATTTAATTAATAACTTACATGGACATGTGTTTTTGTAACAGTCCACCTTACAGTCTGACACATTTTGGACAGATTTCAAATAGCCTTCCTCTTCAGTTTGATGACTGCGGTATAACAACTGTTTGATATGCAGTATTCAGCCTCTGTTTCTGGTGAGTTACATCAGATTGCACTAAAGCTGAGGCCATCTTTGGTCGATCCTTTGACTAGGAAAGAGGAGTGAGGGAGAGAGAGTTGCAGAGAGGAAGAGTACTGACTTTTGCCCTGATGTTCCCTTTCCTTTTCTCTCAGCATTGTGTAGCGCTGCCAGAATATCTGTTCATTTGTCTTCCCATCTGTGTGTGTCTGTGTATCAGTCTGCCAGTCTGTCACTGACTATCTTTCTCTCTTCCTTCTTCTTATGATTCTGTCTCCCCATCCCTCCCATCTCCTCTCCCCTTCTCCCCTTCTCCCCTTCTCCCCTTCTCCCCTTCTCCCCTTCTCCCCTTCTCCGCTACACTTTTGCCTCTTTTCCTGTGTCTCTCTCAGACTTTGTCTTCCCTGTGTGTCTGGTAGGATTCACTAATGGTCTCCACTGGGGTGTAAACTGTTGGGGTTCTTCTGTGTATTCTGTCGGCTGTGCACACACACACACACACAAAGATACCCACACATCAATGTTAGACAGCATAGAAGCAGTGGTTAGTGGGCAAAGAAGACAGGAAAGGGAATAGAGGGAGGGAGGCAGACATGTCTGGGTGTGTACTGATGTGGTGTACTATCTGCCCAAACACAACCCTGTATTTACATCCTTTTGCATCGCCTCTCTTGTTGCATATAGCTACATCTCTTGCTTCCCTTCCTCTTTTCTCTCACACACACACCACTCTGTGCCATTAAACCTGCACATGCCGGGCAGCCAGAGGCTTTCTCATGGGACTTCAGTGCGTGTCCGTGTGTGTGTGTGTGTGTGTGTGTGTGTGTGTGAGAGAGAGAGAGAGAACGACAGCATTTTGTGTGTGTCTCACTCCATCACCCCCACTATTCAAGTCCACCTCATTGACTCATCATTGAGTGGGCTCTCCAAAGCTCTATTGAGTTTATCAGGTCTTCCACAAAAAAGTCACTCCCATTCTTTCTAATTGAACACACGCACACACACACACACACACACACACACACACACACACACACACACACACACACACACACACACACACACACACACACACACACTGGTTGATACACACAGGATGGCTCAGTCACACACAAAACAGCCTCGGCGCTCCATTGAAATCTCCTTAGCAAAACGTTTTCTCCTCATCAGCATTGTGTGACTATTCAGTTTGTTAATGCGCCTGTATGAAGAAAGCCTTTTATTTGCCTGTTTTGAATTTAAGCACATATATTAACCCTTATATTGAGAGTGACTCTTTAATAGCCTGAAAAGAGGTGGGGGGTGGGGGGTGGGGCGGTGTCAGGAGGCAGGAGAGGAGATCTTTATTTTGGATGCAGCCAGCTTACTTAAAGCCACAGCTTCTTGATGACGAGCTGACTTGTTTAATTCTTGAATAAAGCATGCTTTTGGCGCTCATTCGCAGACACACTCGCACAAAGAGATAGTAATTTGACACAGCACGACTCATATCCCATACAATTGTAAAAGTGGCATTTCGAATGGGAGTGCCTCTTTGTCCCTTTTGTTTTTTTAACAAAAGTGTCCAAATAGCAGGATAATGCCATTATAACAAACAGGTGAAATTACAGACATTACAAAACGTAGACCAATGCAATGCAGTTGGATTATGTGTTTTTGACAAGCCTCTCGCTAAAGTATTTGTTTGGTTTCCGTCGTCTGTTGCTGTTATTACATGTTTTTTGTTGTGGATGAGATGGTGAAAATGGGACTGATTTCAGGCAATCTGGGACAGAGGAGTGACAACAAATGACTTGAAAAGATCCTGCAACACGGCACTTTCACACATATGGAATGATGAGCCAATAAATCCTTATCGGGTTACATTTCTTTTTAATAAAAGCTTCCACCATTCTGATCACATAGTTTGACTGGCATCGGCTGGTGCTGGTGAGCATCGCAGGCCTTCCTGGCATCAGTGTTGAATGTAATCAATAGCATATCTCTGATTACAATAACTGGAAGGTGGGATATGAAGTCAAACTCCAAACTGCTGCTTATTGAATAAACTAAATCAATTGTATCAATGTCTGCTTATGAAAGGAAATATGAGCTTAAAGAGAGAGAGACTCTGTGTATGTGAATGTGAGTCATATTCGGGCCCGCAAGTCTCAAGGGAGCTGGTGGAGCTATTGCTGTTGTCTACCGGTGTGCACACACACATTTTCACTCTCATCTGTCTCTATCTCGTCTCTTTGTGTGTCTTATTATGTTTCTTTATCCCTTTCTCTCTCTCTCTCTCTCTCTCTCTCTCTCTCTCTCTCTCTCTCTCTCTCTCTCTCTCTCTCTCTCTCTCTCTCTCCTCCATTACTGGCATTTTAAGCAGCTCACTGGGGAGCATGAGGCTCGTTGGCTTGCAATAATATTAAGATGCTTTGTCTCTCGTCCTCACTGTTGTGGGGCACAAACACGCGCTCAAAGGGAGGTCAATTTTTGTGCATTTAATCTCTGTCTTCTACCTTCCTGAACCTGAGATTGCATGACTGTGTGTGCTTGTGTGGTGGGTGTGCATGTGTGCAGATGCCTGCAAGCTGACAGGGAGTGAAAGCCCAGACATATGTTAATCAGATGTTGTGATGATGGCAGAGCAGACGGAGAGAGCGCGAGAGAGCACTGGAGGGAGGAATGAAGGGTGAAAAGAAACTAAGAGCTTTTAAAAGACAGAGTGAGAGAGGAAAGAGAAAAGGGGAGCCACAGTGGGAGACGAGGAGAACAGAGAAAATGACAGGAAGTGGTGCAGTGATTCATTTTCTAACTGCAAGAACCACCGCTGAGAATCGATCCAATCCATTAGTTTAACTGAATGGGCCTACATTGTAAGTTTGAGGTCACTGAACAAAAATGATAAATGTTTCCTGTAAGTACTGGATACATTATCCATACACAGTGGGATTTTGTTCTGATTTTAGTACGACATCGCTACCCCGTTTCAGCCTGGAAGCAACATCTGATATCTGTATCGTAAAAATGAAGCTAGTTTAAGGCTGTAATGTAATCTAATACTATAGTTGCCATGAGCATTATTTTTCTTTTAAAGATGTATGAAATGACTACAAATAATGTGAGAGGGCTCGTAGTGATGAACCCATGAACTCCCTTTTTGTTTTTCATCACAACGTTACTGTTTTGGTTCAGTCTCAGTGTTCTCATTATGTTTCCAGCTGCTTTCAGTGAAAGAGCTCCAATACACTGTTCAGCACCACATGTCAGACAGACAAAGTTAGTCATTGAATAAGTCACATTCATCAGGTGGACACAACAACAACAACAACAACTCTTAACAAATGCTAATGTTGCTATTTATGTGCTGGATGTATAAATAAGCAAATGTTTGCCAGAAAAAATTACTATATCATCTTTAAAAGGTGAAGATGTCTGAATACATAAAAGTGAAACACAGTGCATTTGATTGACAATCAACAGTATTCTTTTTTTATTATTCTTTTTACATTATAGCATCAAAATATAGATAAGATAATTTAACGATTTTTGGAATAAAATTGCCGGATGTGTATCCTAATACAGAGTTAGTACAAAGGCAAGAAAGTAAGTGGCTAACGGATAAGACAGAGGAAAAGAGAAATAATTATAAAGAAGAGGAATCCAAGTGGTGGAGAAAAGAAGAGGAGAGCTGGAAAGAGAGATGTGGGGCATTTCTTCTCGGGAGAGTTCAGAGAGGGCCAGAGAAGCAGCAGACGGCTGCTCCAAATGGATTTTCCTTGTTTGTAATGAGGCTACTTCTTCTGCTGCTGCCAGAGCATGTGGTGCTTTTGAGGGGGCTGGATGGAGAGGCGTACAGAGATAGCAAAAGGATGAGTGCTGGTGGGTAGAAGTGGTTAAAGAGAGAGCAGGAAGAAGGGAGAGGCAGGGGGGGGGGGGGGGGGCGACTGACTGAGAAAGGAGGGCGAGAAAGAGTAAGAGTAATAGGAGTGGGAAAGTGTTCAATCGTAGATCTTTCTGATGGTGTTATGCAGGGGGGGGGGGGGATAATGGGTTATTGTTATTGCAGGTAGTGGTGGCCAGTGAGAGGGAAAGAAATAAATGGAGCGGGGAATAGGAAGAGAGTGGAGATTTGTGATTGAAAAAATATTACAGCTGTTGTGTTGTAGAGGACAAAAGTGATAGCTCGGCGCTATTCCAAAAGTCAAGCTGTTAAACTGTGATGTAGGGATAAAAATATTAAGATAAATGGAACAGCATCTGGACAAAGTTACATTTTTTTTCAGTTCAGCAAATGAGCTAAATCACACGTGAACATCCAGCTGAAGGGGGGAAAAAAAGAACATGGGCTGTAGTACTTGTGTCTCTCCTTGGCCTTCATTTTCAAACGGTGGTTCGGAGGGTTGAAATGAGAAACATATGAGAGGGAGCTTCACCCAAGGCATAACTCTGGTGAAGACAGCGACCTGTTTTAGCTGTTCTTTGATGTGAATTCCACAGCTCTGAACTCGTATTACCTTCGCACATCTCTTCTCCTCCTCTTTATTTTCTCCTCTTCTCTTTCTGTCGTCACCCCCCTCTCTCTCTCTCTTCCCTCTATTGTTCTCATCTTCACTCTTTTATACAGAGGACCACTGCTTACTATGACTGAGATTGTTGGATGTTCTCCTTCATTCCTTTTCTTCCATATGTTTTATCTTTCCCCGAGTTTCGTGTGATGTATTCCAGGTTTTATATGCAAGCCTATATTAACTGCATGCACACATGTGTTTCAGTATGACGAAACCACTCAAGGACAATTCTTACGGCCTCTGTGCATCCGATAGGGAGGAAAGGAGGTTTAGAAGGGAGCCTCTGTGGACTCTGCCTGTCTTGTTCAATTCCAGTTAACCTGAAAAAGACCTGTCAGGTAATTGACACATCTTAATCTGGTATGCCATGTTATAAAACATTCATGTAAAGTGTCAATACACAGGTGGTCACGGCAGGAAACTGTGGCTTGGAAATTCATCCGATAATATGATGACAGAATCCGAGGATGGGAGGAGAGAGACCGAGAGTTTATGAAAGCAAAAAACAAGGGCAGAGAATGAAGCAGAGGGAGAAGTCAGAGGCAGCGCACAGATGG
>NC_041365.1:6500824-6598324 GCF_900634415.1 Cottoperca gobio | reverse complement strand
TGGTTAGATGAAAGGAGACAAAGACGCATCGCTGACCTGGAATGGTCGTGGTTGTACTGTGTGTGGTTGTGTGTGTGTGTGTGTGTGTGTGTGTGTGTGTGTGTGTGTGTGTGTGTGTGTGTATGTGTGTGTGTGTTTGTGTGTTTGTGTGTGTAGAGCATCCCTCTGCTGACTCCCCCTCCAGACATACTCTACTCTCAGCCACTCAAAGCCATTAGCAAACCATGGTCACCATATCACACACAAACACAGGTACACACACACACACACACACACACACACACACACACACACACACACACACACACACACACACACACACACACACACACACACTCACACACACACTATGTAAGCCTGGAAATGCCCTGATGCAAGGTCACACCAACCACCACTCTGGCTGCCTGCTCACCAGATGTGACTCAAGCCCCTTCTTTTAAACATCTTCTCCTGTAGGGGAAAGGAGGGAGGGGTGGGGGTAGAGGGAGAGGGAGCGTCAAAAGAAAAGAGAGTAGCGGTTCTCAGAGCAGGGGCGGTGAGAGGTAAAGGTTTTTTTCCCTCTGTTTTGTAAATCTGGTTCTACTTAGCAGATCCCTGAAACACATTTCATAAATTGCAGACATATTTTTTCGGAGCGGTTTTGGGGAAGATAGTTAACCGGCAGTAATTTCCAACACATGGCAGCCGTCATGTGATATTTTGAAAACACCAGGCAGACAGGCTCGTTCCCTCCCCCACCATGCTCCAGGGACTCTCCCTCCCTTACTGTTAGCCTCTGCCCTCTTTTTTTTGTGCTCGTCCCCTGCCTCTCGCGTTTGATTTTCCCATCTGTCTCTCATAGGCGCTTAATGTTATCTCTCGTTTTCAGTCCCTGTCTTCATCATCCTCACCTCCATTTTCCTATCTCTTCCGTCTTTCTAGAGCTCTGCTTTCCACATCTGTTTCACCCTTTCATCCCTGTCTGTTTTCTCCTACCCATCACACGCATAAACTGCACTCTCACTTAGCCTGCATTGTACATCACTCCATCCATCCACGGCTTCATCCATCCTCTCTCTCTGATCCTCTGCGTATCTCCACATAGTAAAAGATAACTGTCATGTAAAACACGAGAGCCTTTACTGTGTGTTGAAAATTGATTTTGCTCGTGAAGACAGCGATATGATTCCTTCTAGCATCGACACACACGCGCGGATTTAAATTGGCTGCAGAGAAGCGGTTTCATGTAGCGTAGGGAGATATAACAGGGGAACAGACATAAATTGCCACTTGGGCATGTTTATCAGTGCGTATCAATGTGTTTGTGTTTAGAGAAAGAGTGGACGCATCAGTGATTTCAAATTGTCCTTATGCTGCAGGGGTCAAGCAGTTCATAGAGGGTGTGTGCATGTGTGTTCTTGTAGGTCTTTCTCAGCACTGACAGCAAAAAAGCTTTGTGTTAAATGCAAAAATACACAGCCTACAATGAAATTCCCATAGTGAGGTTTTTGTGTTCTATAAACAGTGTTATCTTATATATGCTGCAACAGTATTAATCCTCAGCCGCAGAACTGATATATTTTACTATATCACAAAGGAAAGAAAGCGTGAAGCTTAGCAAAATAAAGCCATGTGTCGTCAGCATTCGGATGTGTGTTGAGTGTTTTGTGTAAGTCCTTTTCTGCTGGCGTAGAGTCTTGCCTGGGAAAACACCCAGATCCATTTGGGTTCACTTGGCCGTGCGTCAGCATGGCATCAGAAGTGAACCAAACTGTACACAGAAAGCAATTTCCAATAGGCTGGCTTCCATCAAATGGCCAAACAGAGCTCCCCAAGGCTTACATCTGATTTATATCGCTCTAGTTTTCCCCAAAAAGCAACATTTATATCATTATTTTGACATCATGTTGTTAATGGCAATGACAATGCCAACTTTATATAAATAAGCATTGCTTTTGATAGAGTTTTCCAAGTATGTTGAGCCCCGCTTGGGTCTGCTGTGGAACAATGGCAATATGTTTCTAGTTCAGCTTTTCCTATAATAATGGTAACTCTCGCTCTTTGTCACATTGTACATATCCTCATGTTTTCTTTACCTTTCCCTCCTCCGCCCTCTCTCTGTATTTTTCCCGCCACCTAGTCCCAATGCCTGTCTTTATTTTGCAGTACAATTTTGCCCGGCAACAAGATGTGGCAGGAATCGGTTCGATTTGAGAGGACGCGTAACGCGCACTGTGAATCATTTTTATTGTTCCTTAACACTTGCTTCCCCTCTCTCTCGCTCTCTCTCTCTCTCTCTCTCTCTCTCTCTCTCTCTCTCTCTCTGATACAAAGACTTTATTTCAACAGATGGGTAAAACAGACATTACTATAAATCTATTTTTTTTTTAAAGAGCGAACGTTATACACCACGCATATTTTATTGTCCAGCGTGTGTGTAGTCGGAGGTGTTTTGCACGATTTGTGTGTTTAGTTTATGTATTTTTGTGCATGTACGTGTGCGTGTTAATGTTTGTGTGATGGAACAGATGGTGTTTAGACCTTTGTGTGCGATTGAGAAATCTCCTTATGTCTTTGCTGGCTTGACAAAGTGTAAACACACGATGTTACACTGAGAGAAAAATACAGATATGGTGGGAGATGCTAAGGACTGTTTAACACTGATCAGGAGCAGATCTGTTGCAGTGCTTTCACTCTCTCACTCTACACTGTACATAAAGTCTCATATTTATGATATTAGGGCAAGATAGTGTCACACTTACATACAAAAACACTTGAAACTCAAAACATTACGCTTAATGATAAAGGAAAAAATGCATTTCTCTTACATTGTTAATTGTTATACAGCGGTGTTTAAAATGTTACAGTTATGACACGCATACGTTCCCCCCCCCCCCCCCCCCCTCATGATACAAAAATCACATTACAATCACATCCAGTACAGTGACCTTTGACCCCAAGATGTAAAACATGACTGATGGTTGGATAAGAAAACTGTTATAATATTTATATTAAACTGGCCGGTCAGGACAACATTAGGTTGTAGGAGTTCTCAGAAATATGCTTTGTTTTTTCTCATAATGCTCTGTATAATAAATAACAAGTCATTAGAGCTAAATGAGTTTAAAAGGAAAGAGAGGGCCGAACATGAGGTGTGATATGAAAATAACCAGGTAACTAGTTGAGCAAATTATAGAAAATAATTATATCCACATTGATGAACAACAACTAAATGTTGATTTCCTGAATAGAACCTGCTAATTACTGGCAAGGGGAAACTATATCACACTGTGCCCAGAGTCCCTGCATCTTTTAATGTCGCTGGGAGATGAGATGAAGCAGCAGTCAACGGGAACCTTCAGGAGAAATGTGTGTTCACCAGTGAGCATTCCCACTGGGAACAAGTGTAGTCGGGACCTGACATGGAAAAAAATAACAAGGAGAGAGATGGTAAGAACAGAGAGAAGGGAAAAGGGGGGAAAATGTCCAAGGGGACACACTGCTGGTGGTACTGCTCTTCTCTGCATGCTGCTTCTGCTGGGAAGGGAAATAAATGAGATGATGGAAATCCGATCTATTTGTGTATGTTTGTGTGTGTATGAGAGAGAGTTGTGTTGTTTTGCTTGCAATTTGTGCATGCGTCCTTGCAGCTGTGTGTCTGTGTATGTTTTTGTGTGTTTGTGGGCTTGTGGTAGGGCGTTGCATCCATACATCTTCTTGACAAGCGGCTGGAGTTTGATGGGACATGCTCTGCATACTGCTCCATCTGGCTGCCGATGACTCTGTGTGTGTGTGTGTGTGCGTGCGTGTGCGTGCGTGGTCCAGAAGAGAGAGAAGATGGAAAGAGAAGAGCGTTTACAACACTTGCATACCGATTTACTTGTTTCTCTGCGTACTCCCTCTGAATCACAATCGTCCCCACCTGTCCCTCAACTGTGTTCTTTAACACATCCGTCCTCTCATTCTCTCCCCCTTTATCTCTCTCTTGTGTCTGTCCCCTGCTCCCTCACTCCACATCTGTGCACAGCACACACAGCAATCACCACAAGCCACTATCACAACATCTCTGTATCGCTTCATCTATTCCATTACCTATCTGTCCCGCTCCCTCTCTTCACACACTATTGTGTACCGTGTGTGTGTGTGTGGCTATAACGCACCCGGAGGCACCATTTTGCACAGACATTGGCACGTTGTGGACATTTGTGCTCAATTCACAGGATTTTTGTGGCTTCAGTGCTTCACGGTTTTCACTTCAACACCTACACATCATCGTGTGCGCTGAAGGTATTATGCCTGTCTCGATTATATGTTTGCCCGTGTGTGTGTGTGTGTGTGTGTTTGTGTGCAGGGCATAAGTGGTTCATTCTATATGCATTTTTTCATTTAAGTCCATAATGATGATATCTTATTTCTGACTAATACAATCTTGTGCTGGCAAAGGCGCCAGAGCAACGTAAATTGTTTATGTCACAGCCACCAACTCTCGAAAATTCACCCAGCATGATTGAAATCCATTGTCGTTTTGAAGAATGGGATTTGCCTGTGTGAAGTACTCTCGAGTGGCATATTACTGCCACTGTTATCACATCATTTTCTGGGTCTCCAACTGTACGATCACATCGCACACATTCACACACGCAAACACACACACACACAGTAGCAATTCTAGCTCATGAAGTGTGTAATGGAGATTGTTTGACTCTGTCTCCTGATGATAGGCTTTGAAGTCTTTGTAGCCTCTATGAATAATCTAAAATATCAAGGTTAGGCAATGTTGTCCCCACTTCGGAAGGTGATTTGAATATGAAATGACCTTACAGCTTTGTGTGTGATGATGAAATGTATAAGGTTTTGATATAACATTGTATTTCTGCCTTGAGTTGTAGGTTAGAAAAGTCCTCTGTAACATATTTAACTATTTCTCAGGGACCGCGTTCCTTCTAGATATCGTTCATTGCAACAACCTTGTTTTAGGCGAGTGATGTAACTTGCATGTAACCGAAAAGGCGCGTATCGGGGGGGGGGGGGGGGGGTTGGCGGATAAAATCTTCTTTCTTTGAGCTTGGCTGAAAGAGGGTTGTCAGCCAGAGGAAGAATTGCGAAGAAAGAAAGAGAGATTTTGCAAACATAGGGGATCATGTAACCATGGACGGTGGAAACGGGTGATGTAAGTGTGAAGACATCCTCGTGAGTGGCAGGTGGTGGTCCGGGGTTCTGCCTCGTTTCTAGGATTGGTCTGTGAATCAGACGGATGGACTGTAAAAAAACATTAGAGGAGTTAAAAAAAACAAGAGCTTTTTAACTTTTGCTTTTTAATTCCAACAGGGAGCCTTTGATGACGTGTTAAGGAGCGATGAGGGCGATTAGTGTGTTCAAATGTCTTATTATTTATTCTCAAATGATAAGAGTACAGTAAAATGTGGGGATTATACAAATAGTTCCGAACCTGGCACTGAAGGGGTTGCAAGACGATTAACAAAATAGGAAATGTTCTTAATTTCTTTGTGACTTATCTCAAATGTGTCTTTTTTGTGAAACACAGGGAACTTTTACACCTTCAGTCGTCTAAAAGCTGTTATACTGAAACAATCTGAGAGAGGAACGTCACTCTTTGATTGAACTGCTCTCTTCTCAAAGACATCTGTGACAATGCAAAGTATAAAGGGTCACAAGACAAAAAGAAACCCAGTGGTTTATACCAAAAGATTTCTCACTACACCAGGCTGTACAAGCACTTCTTTATGTAGACAAAGCAAATACAACCTCATCCCTCCTGAGAGCTCAAAATTAAGTCAGGTATCAGTGCGATTACCTCTGACACATACATTATGACAGATGGGTAACAATATACCAAATACATTTAATGAGGCACTACAGCACTGATATTCTCATGGGTTCGAGTTTCCTTCAGGTCACCCATACTGCAAATATTTGCGCAAAGAGCTCCTTTACGATGCTCTAAATAAAACCGTGCAGCAAGTGGCTGCTGTGAGACATTAATCACTGGCATCCATGAGCATGATCATCAATAGGTTTGGCACCTCTGTCTGCACAGAGTGCCCGAGTGAATCAACGCACGTTGGAGAGGCTCTTCTGTTCTTTTATAGCTAATTGCTGCCTCTTCAACAACTGTCCTCGTGCTCTTCAATCCATTAATTCCTCGACAACAGCACTTCTGAGAAGTCGTAAAGTGTTACAGTTAGGCAAAGTCAAAGCACTCATCCCTCCTTCCCATTAAAAGCTCCGCACGTCAATACCTGTCCAGTCATGGAATACTATCCATCGGCCGGCCACAGAGTTGTTGCTTTGCCTCCAATGTGCAACTGGCTGGGCAGTAACAGGGGCTGATAAATGAACTATAGAAGTGCATTAAGTTCGGCCATTAACTTTTAACAGATGTATTAGGCTGGCGGAGACACCCGACTTTGTTTTCAAGGTTGTTTAAGGTTGTGTGTGTTCAGGTGATGCTTTTTATTGAATTATGCATGAGGTAGCGAGCGCTTGCTATTGTTCAGCCTCACTCTATTGCTGTAATAAAATGAGGGCTTGTCTGACTGCCACCTCCACATGTATTTTATATTTTTAAATGTACGTGCCATATTTGCTCCTGACAATGGGTAGCACACAGTCATGTGGCTTGAGTTGTTTTCAATAATGTGCTTCAGTTGTGAGGCGTATTTTTATTTTTCTCAAAGACTGGGTGAATTACCTTGTGGTGGGAGTATTTCGATTGATTCAAGTGGCATAGTGAGTGCAGATTGAATGGTTGGGTGCAACCCTTGTTGGTTAGTATAAAGCCATTGATTTTATTCTGCTTATATGCTTTGCAGTGCTCTCAATCAAATCAGAAACAGAGAAGATGCTGTTTGTAAATCACACAAGTGTGTGTGTGTGTGTGTGTGTGTGTGTGTGTGTGTGTGTGTGTGTGTGTGTGTGTGTGTGTGTGTGTGTGTTTGTGAAAGAGAGAGAGAGAGCATGTTATTGCCTGAATGAATGCATGTATTTGCTGTGTACACGGATTTCACACTAATTCACTTTTTTATCTTTCATCTTAGACCCCTGAGGGACTGCAAAGTTTCAAATGCTTTCAGGGTTTATGTTTCTCTCATCTCCACGACGACTGCCATCCAATCATAACACTGACCCAGGTGTTAATCCCCCAATTACAAGCCTGTAACCAAACTCATCTTTTTCCCGCACCGCCAAGCGGGAGTTCAGGTGAATCTTGAGTCCACACTTTTTCTCTCTCTTTACAGTGTGGATTGACTTTTTCGGTTTTTATTGTGAACAAATGTTGAACGTTAGGAAAAGTGTTTTTTCTTTACGATGAATAATGCTCCAGCCCTCTCTTAAACCGCCCCACATCGCTGTAAATTGAAAGAAATAACAATAATACTTATATGGTATGCTTTGCACACAGTATGAGTCATTTACATTATCCATCCCGCTATCTAGTCACAAAGATTAAGGTAATTATAAGACGATTTCGAACCTAATTTGACGTCCTATCTAACAAAAGATCAAGTGAACTGAGCCAAAAATGACCACACAATTAGAAAAGCCAATATACAACACTGTGGAAAGCATGAGCTCGAAGATCCAGTGCAACAGGATAAGTACAACCATGTGTGATATGGTAACGTCTTTCTATTTCACTCGGGCTCATTATATATGTACGGTCTATGTATTTGACTGGAAAATGATGAATTACCTTGGCTCCTGTCACCCGGCCGTCTTTTTTAATGACCTGGTATTTTCATAGATCATATTTTAGGGAGGCATACAGGATATGATAGCTGGCAGCTAGAGGTAAGACTATATGTTTCCACGAGCTATTCTGCTATATCCTGAGTTTATAAAATAAATAGTCAGGTCCAGACATTTCTTTTTTTTACCGTGGTGAAATTAGAGTAGTAAACCTCTCAGTGGATGTAGAGAAAGGTTGTGTGAGAGAGAGGGTTAGCAGAAATGCAGCACAGTAAATAAACAGTTAAAGGTTTGCACACTGACTCTTCGTTCACCTCCAGTCCACTATATCTCTTTGTTTCTCTGCATTTCATTCCAATCCTCCTTTGCTGAGTTAAAATGTGTGTTATAATAAGAGTCAATGATTGACTTACATAGATCATTTCATTTTTACAGTATAACTGAATAACATTTTGATTTGAAACCTTAACATTTGGAAGATTCAGCTCAAACTGGATCTATCTCTGTTACCCTAAAAGTCACCCAGTCTCCGTGCCAGTGTGCTGGGAGCCTGACAAATCCAACATTCCCAGTGACTTTATCAGTGGACCCCTCCTAGGTTGGCTCCAGAGGGTGCACGGTTACTGAGCGACAGTAATCTGTGTTTAGTAGGGAGATGTGTGACCTCTGTCTGGGGATGCCATTCTTTACCCTTTGTCTCCCTGTCCTCTGACTACATGGCTCAGGGTTGTTTGCCTTGACCGTTTAGCAACAAGGGAATATATTGCTAACAGCATATTGCTGCCTCTATACAGTATGTCATTGCACCCGCGAGGAGCTCTAAGAACCGCAGTCAGCAAGTTAGTTCAAATCATTTCAGTGGGATTGGACACAAGGAGCAGTGTAGCCTCTATGAGCTGGTGAAGCTTTTAGACTCTTGATCTAAAAGAGTCTAAGAAATGAGATTCTTAGAAAACTCTTCGAAGAAATTCATCTTCACTTTATTGTATGTCACAGTTCTTCTCAGTAAACCTTTAAAGCTTACGGAGGGTAATCATAACTGCTCCTGAACATGTTGCTGTTCATTAAGCATTTATATGTTTTCTATATTTCTTCTGTGAATGTTTCATTCTTTTGAAAGCCCTCTGCGTATTTGAAATGGAGCTATGGAGGCCTCTCGTTTTTAGAATGTCAGTGACATCTCCATCTCTCACTTGCCTGCCTGCTAAAGCCGAGCTAGCGTGACTAAAATACTTAGTTACAGTGCACCTCGGCAGCAGTGAGCCAGAGTGCTACTGAGGCTTGAGCCTATAGCTAACAGGCTTAGACTATCCTGTCTCTCTCACATCAGTATTTCTCCTTCATTTCACCTAAACTTAACACTGTGGATCCAAACAGTCGGCACAGAGGAAAACTAACATTTATTCAGTCTGTAGCGCGTATTCTTTACACACAAACACTGTGGGAAAATATGCAAATAAACATAGTTACATGTAAAATATAGAGTGTATTCATCATGCAAAAACAGATTCTATTAGAAAGATGTGTAAAAGTGGATCACGCTGTGTCTGGAACATGCACCCTGATTACTGAGTGTGTTTGAGTCAAAGCACATGCATCCACTCTATGATTACAGCTCTATGTTCCCAATGGCACCGATAATACATTTGTTTCTCTTGCAGCTCTTCCCTTCCCTCTGCTCTCCCTCCACCCTGCTTCTCCTCTCTCTCTCTCTTTTCCTTATATTTTTTTTATTTTTACAATCTCCCCTTCACAATGTGCCACAGAGACAGTTGATAACAGTCTGTTGACTCTGTCTTCCTGCTGTTGCTGAGGGAAGTTGTGTATCTTATCCTGCACAATATGGGCTCGGCCCTCACTGCCACTGCAAGACTCTGATAATGTCTTCTTGTTGCTCTCGTACATTTGATATGGTCAGTTATCTGATGAGCACAAAGCAACTGAATTAGGTGAAAACAGGCCATGTCATCAAATGCACATGTTTTGTTTTTGATTAGTTTCTTTATCATTGAAATTACAAATAGTGTGAGTATCTTGTTGTGCTTTAATTGTCATGCCTGGGTTCATTTCTGTCACCAGTAGACAACTGTTTGACAATAGTTTGTGTGCTTTTGCCATCTTAAATTAGTTCATTGACTAGTTGTTTTCTGCCGTGTTCAAAAGGTACAAGCATTAAGACAGTGTGCATGTGTGTGTTTGTGTGTACGTGTGTAATGAGCACTGCAGTCGTTACCAGGGAAAGGGTGGGGGGGGATGTGTCTCCGCTCTGTACAGCGGGCTTGCAGGATGGCACAGATGGTGGTGGAATGAGAGCCGTCCTCGCTGCAGATTTACGCTCCTCTCCCGGGTGTCTGTCTGTCTGTGTGTCTGTGAGTCTCTCCTTTCTCCCCCTCTCATTCCTCATGTGACAGTCTGAGCATATGCATCAGTGTCATTGTGGCCAGCCTATGATGTGGTGAGCCATCTATTTCCAGAACTAGTCTAGTCTTGGTGCACCTCACAGGCGCTTTACTATCAAATTAAATCCTGCTGCTGTTTATGTGCAAATTATGATGCACTTCCATTTCAAGGCTCGCAGATGTGGAATGTGTTGCCCTGAGCTGTTGTTTATTTCCTGTGTTATTTTTGGTATGTCATTATAATCTCTTGCTTTGTCTTCCTGCAGATCGCACTGGGAAGCGCTCCACCATGCCCGACTCACCTGCGGACGTCAAGACACAGTCCAGGTTAACCCCCCCTACCATGCCGCCCCCACCCAGCACGCAAGGAGCACCCCGTAACAGCTCCTACACCCCCACCACATGTGAGTAAAACAAGATTTATAGTCGTGTGTTAAGGGGTTATGGCGTAGCAACAGAGGTACACATCCTCTACGCTACTGGCTCAACAGTTATGTTGTTACATATTTGATATTTTAACAGTTGTTTTGTTTCCGATACTAACTTTATTAACACATCTGGTGTTGGCCATGATGTAACCGGTCTTCATTAAATTCTGTTTCAGTATCAGTATCAGTTTCATGTAGTCACGGCGGACTGCTGACTCAGTTCTCAGTGCCACAACATCCCTGGCCTCATGTTCATGTACATTTTAAATGTTGTATCGCAGTCGGTATCTGGAGAGAAAACGTTGGGTTGGCTACATACGATACTTTGTAGTTTGTTGTCAACAGGTGCAACGTGGACTATAAATTAATTCTAAGGTGATGGTGTGATGGCTGTACATAACACCCATTGATAACCAACACATCCCTCTGAAACAGAGCAGAGATCTTCGCCCTCACATGTGGGAATTGTCGCATTTTGCATAAGTAAAGCCCAAAAATCAAACGTTTTAAACGCCATCAACATCATCAGACCTTCTTGCATTGAGCCTTTCCCAATTGCAGTCATTCCGAACAACTTCCCGAACAACTTCATTATCACCCGCCTTTACAAAGTGTTGGAGCATTGCCACGATGTGCACATAGCCTGTGACGAGCAAATTACACCCTAGTATTCACTTAGAAGTGCATACTTAACCACTTGCATGAAGAGCACTAGAATCAAAGAATCAAAGACCTTGTGGTTCAAAATGCTCCGAGCACTCAAGTCTGCGTTGGGAGTGCTGGTTTTCTGCAACACAGACATTATTTTGTCCTTTCAGTCACTTATTCTCCTTTTTCTTCATCTCTGGTATTTACTTTCTCCCTCTGTCTTTGTATCGGTCTGTCTCTCTTTCTGTTGCAAACGCTTACACTCCACAATTAACATCGGGGCTTCCGTGCAATGAGGGAGGAAAGGCCCAGCTCTCTCATTACACATGCCGAAGGTTTTAACAAAGCAGTATGCTTTGATTTCCACCCAACGTAATTGTTACCAGATGCAGTTTGAGTATCTCGTCTCTCTCTCCTCTCTTTACAGTGGCGGCTTTGGACGGCAGCCAGAGGGGGAGTGAATGGATCGCTAGTCAAAACCTAATCTCATTAGAGAGAAAGCTTTATGCCGCCTTGTATCACTTTGTACACCAACTCCCCCTACATACACACACACATACACACACACACTGCTCCCGTGCTCTGGGACGACGGGGGTCACACTGCAATTGTTTAGACTGCAGGGAGCGAGTGAAAGGGAGAAGAAGGTACAGAGAGGCAACATGTCTCCAAATGCAGGAATATGTTGGTTTTTTTGAGAGGATGCCGCAAAGGATCAAATGAGCTGCGATGATTGGGAACAAATGTTAAGGATGGTGAATGTTTTCAGTGGGAGTCATTCCAAATCAGTGGTTTCAGTGAAGCTGACGTATTTTGTTTCCTTTGTTGGTGGCAGTCAGGCATTATAGGTTGTTTTTAGTCATTTGCATATAGCAATGCAGTGATACTTCTGCACAATAGAAATGATATTTACAAAAAATGTAAAAACAATATTCTTTATGTCCTTGTCTCACGCAGTAACCAACGGCAGCAACCACTCTCCTACGGCGCTAAACGGCGCTCCATCTCCTCCCAACGGCTACAGCAATGGTCCTAGCTCCTCCTCCTCATCCTCGCTGGCCAACCAGCAGCTGCCGCCGGCCTGCGGCGCCCGGCAGCTCAGCAAGCTCAAGCGCTTCCTCACAACTCTACAGCAGTTTGGCAACGACATCTCACCTGAAATCGGCGAGCGGGTCCGCACATTAGTGCTCGGACTAGTGGTGAGTGGCTTCTGTGCATGTGAGCTTCAGTTCAAAAGGGCTCACGGAGTGAAAGGTGACACCAGGCGTTAAGTTAGCAGGAATAAGTCAATCCATTAGGAGGCCATTTGAGAATAATTGTGAGCATTTGTTCAACATGCCTGAAGTCCCAGATGGAATGAATTTACTGAATCAAACAGTTTAAAAAGTGTCAGGTTAGTTTTCAGTCACAGAGATGAATACTTATAATACTTATAATACTTATCGCTGATTATAAAAACCTGAGGGGTATTTCTTTAAGGCTTTTTTTTATTTTCTTATGTCAGAAATCTTACCCATCTGGTCCTTCAGGCATAAGTGTAAAATAAACAAGAGATTTGTGAACCTCTGCCTCCAGCATTGACATCCATCAGTACTTTGTAGCACATTATTCAGTGCCTGACAAGACTACGCCAGTATGTTGTCCTCTGGGACAAAGATAACATCAAACCTTCCGTCTTCATGCACCATGATCCACTTTGGATTGTATTCCATTACACTTATTTAAAGTCAAACAACAGGAAAACCAGAGGTACGGATTAGATTAGACAACCTAACATGTTTCAATATTAAAACCTTATTTATTTAGCTAATAAAAAAAGGTGATTGTAGCTTTAAGGGGTGCACAAATGAAAGAATTACTGATAATCACACTTCTAACCCCAATTAGGATCCAGCGTGAGTTGAGATTCAAAACCTAAATTAGAATTTGTCTGAATGTACTAATAATAAATTACTTACACAACATGTATACAGAGATTTCTACATTGGTAATACTGCAAAACATCAAACTACATTGATTCAACAGAGATTTGATCCGACAGATGTGTTTCTCCAGCTTAGCTGACACGGTTATATGAAGGCAATATAATATACATGTGCAAATCTAAAGATTTACCTCATGTCTATGTGATCTGAGAAGATTTGACTTAACGAGCAGGGGAATACAAAAATAGTGATTGAATGTTGTGCAGAAAGGAGGAGGCGGAGGAGATGGAGGGTGGAATTTTTTTAATTAGCCTCACAGAGCATAGCCTTCTTTTTTTGGCTTCACTATGTTTATTATTCTCATCGTCTGCATATGCACATGCCTCTCCTGTGTCGTTTTGCATTGCATGCCTCCCCCCCACTCCATATATCTCTCTCTCTCTCTCTCTCTCCCCTTCTTCCTGTCTCGCTCACCGTCTCTCTGTCCCTCCCCTTGCCTTATTGAAAAGACTGACACCGTTAATTAGCTAGTTGTGTGCTGGGTAGAGGGAGAGAGGGAGACTCAGGAGGTTTCACTAGCTGTCAAGAACAGCCTCTACGCAATCTGGGTGAACAGATGTAAGGCTGAATGTAACAAAATTCAGGTCTGGGAAATAACACAGAGAGTGCGGGGAGGAAAAAATATATCTGCTGCTATTTTTTTTAATGTTCTCCGTCTCGCTTGATTCAGTTTTTTTTTCCTTGTTTGTTTTTTTGCTTGTTATACAGCAGAAACTTCTCCCATGTGCACGCTCACCTCTTTCTTCTCTCTTTTTCACTCCTTCGCTCGGCTCTGCATCGTGGGAATGGTTCATGTCGAAAATTAAAAATAGTGTCACCGCTGTCTTGTCAGCCATTGATGTGAGTTACAGTCAACGCGAGGAAGGAGACACTTTGTTTGGCGGTTGACAAAATGAAATGTGTAACCCACTTTGGACCCCCCGCATGCGCACACGCTTCTCCTGTTTTTAACCATACAGAAACCGCAGAAATGTCTCTCACGCTAAATATACTACTTCCTCCCTGTCCTGCACATTTTCCTGGTCCATAATGTATTTTGGTCACTTTGGTCTTATCTGGTCTGTGAAAAGAGCCAGACAGTTATTCGGTTGGCACTGACTGGGAGAGGGAGCCCAGGCGTGGAGCATTATGGCACAGCTCATGTGTCAGGCTCATGTACTGCGGTGATAAGGACACGGGAGCCATGCATATACACGTATACAACAGAAAGCATGTTTGCGAGCGTCCAAATAATTGTCCAAGTGACAGAAACAAAGAAAAAGCTATGAAGATGTAATGTTACCAGGAGGCTGTATTTCAATTAAAGAAGCTGCTTTTTCCCCAATATCCTGTGCAAAAGTGCAATAAATGTATTAATTTATGGTACATGAACAACATAATGCACAACATGTACATGAATCCCTTTTGTACGGGCACATTTCTTCATCATGCGACGTATTTTTTGATTGTGTTTGTTTTATTAATTGAAGAAAATGTGCATCTTTGTTTTCTTTGGGCTCTTTTCACTGCGGCCTGCCCATATGCTTCCAATTACCAAAACCGAAACATTCACTCCAGGCCAGGATATAGCTTTGCTTCCAATAAGTAATATTATCACTTAATGCCTTCCACATGGATTCATGTGTTTTCTCTCCGTCTCTCTCTCTCTCCTCCAGAATTCCACGCTAACCATCGAAGAATTTCACTCCAAGCTCCAAGAAGCCACCAACTTCCCTCTGCGACCTTTTGTCATTCCCTTTCTGAAGGTACATATTTAAATATGCATTTACTACACAAGGTTTGCCTGCCTGCCTGATCGACCAAATCTGGAAAACATTTAGCCAGCCCAGATCCAGATGTGCATACTTGTGTTTGTGATATTTCTCCCTAATGTCTCTCGTTATCTCTCTCTTGTATCTATCCCTAACCTCTCTTCCTTCCTCCTCACTCAGTTTCACATAATAATGTCACTAGCCTTCTGTCTCTCACATCACCTCTGTCTTTCTCTTACTCAATCAGTCTCTCTTAAAGAGGAAATTAAAGAGTGCATCATTTCAATACTCAAACCCAAAGCTGGCAGCTTTGTCCAAACTATAATTCTGCAGTACAACATTTGAACTGGTTTTTATTTTATAAACATGCGCTGGAACAGAGCACAATGAGTGTGGTTGTGGCCAGAGGACAAAATTTTCATGTACTCCTCCTCCACCACTTTTTCTCAGGCTTGTTTTTGTCATTGATTCTTCTTCCAACTAAGCCACAATTTCTTGAGTATTTCCCATTTTCAGCCATTAGAATGGTATATTACCAGAGGAAGGAGCACTCGTTCAAGCATCCAGTCTTGCTTTAGCCCATTTGTCACCGGCCACCTTTTGTAAGTCACAGCGGCACAGCTCATGTCTCTTTATTCCAGTCTGCGAGAAAAAAATGAAGAGGGATGGTAGGTTCTTCTGTTTGTATCTAAAGGTGAAATAGTGGCCATTTATGTGCATTTGGGCTGTTTGTGTCAGATAGGTGCATATTCTGAATGTCTGCAGGATTTGAGGAGCTAAAGCAGTCTGGAGGCGGTGGGATTTGTTTTGGTAGTCAAAGATGACAAATGGGACTGGGGCTTTATATTGAGGGATGTACTGTGCAGCAGCAGTTCGGATCATGTTATGGGGTCTAGGTGAAGCTGAGATCAATATCAGCGTGGTACTGAGAGATGGCGAGCAGGGATTGGCATGACATTTAACACAGAGCTCATTTGTTTCTATTACAGGCTCTGTATTGTTTTCTCACTTTCTTTTTGCTCATTTTTTCCTGCTCGCCCTCAAACCTCTTCTTGAATCCTCTGCTTACCTCTGCTTCTTTATCTATTCTCCATCCCTTATCTATCCCTCATTACCCTGCTTTATCTGTTTGTATCTAACTGACAGGCATGAGCTAAATGTTATTTGTACAAACAAGACAGTCGGTTCTCCCTGAGCACAATATCATCTCACTTTACGTTGTCTGTAAGCGTGTGCATGGCTGCATTTGCAGATGTGTGCACGTGTGAACTGACATTCACAAGCTTATATTATCCACTGAGGTGCTGCGTGGATGTGGTATTGGTCCCACTAGAATTGCTGTTACTGGATGTTAACGACACAAACAGGGACTTGGTGTCCTCCCCGTCTCCTTCCCCACATCACTCCCTTATTCTTACGTTTTCTTCGTCTTTTTCTGCTTTGACTCACCTTCTCATTTGTTCTCCCTCCATAGCTTTCTGTCTTTATCTCTTCCCTGTCTCTGTTTACTGTTCCCCATCTATCCATCCTCGAGACCCTCCTTCCCTTCTCCTGTCCTCGCCAGATGGTTAGTGTATCACTGGGATGGCTGCGGAATCAAAGATGCAACTCTTTTTGTTCCTCCGTCGCTCCTTCTCTGCCTCTCTCTCTCCCCAGTCTAATTTTAGTGTCTTCCCACTGCGGAGCCTTTAATGCCAGCTACCATATGGTAGCAGAGAGCAGTTGGAGGTGTAGGGGAGTTTTTATAGGTGCATCGAAGCACAGCTGCAACAATGCGCGTCAGGGCTCAGAGTTTTTCATTACGCTAATGTTAGACCAAGCCGACCCCTCCAACGCCCCCACCCCCACCCAAACCCACTCAACTCCTTTCCCCTTCTCTTAATACCCAAACCGCAAATTGGTTGGGACTCTTTACTGGAAGGAGGCAATCATAAACCACACAGCGCCAGTGACGTGATTTGTTGGCGGGATGCCCGCCGCACGAGACAACAGACTTACAGAGTATTAATGTTTCTCTCTTTTCAACTTAAAGTTGAGCTTTTCTTTTTTAAATCCATCAAGTGTTTTGTTTTTCTTGTGTCGGTGCTGATGTGAGAGGAGTGCTGTGAGACAGACGAATAAACATATTTACCCAAAAGAGAGAAAGTCGTGATAGTAAATAATTGAAGTTGGACAATATAGACATGCAAAAACTAGATTCTCCTCCAACTGCAAATTACACAGTAATAGAAAGTTGATGAAGTGCAGCATATCTTGGACGTGGCATATTCTGAATAGTTTTTTTGGCACCGTTTGACAAAATGACAGATCCAGTATTTTCACAATAAATCATCCCGGGCGGATTTTAGCTGTGGCTGCTGAACACTACTTGAAATTTTCCTTTTATGCAAGTGCAGATGTTGGTTCCCATAACTGCACAGAAGCAAATCGCCATACTTTGTCATGTGAAAAATGATCCAGTCTCTTCAGCGGCCTGCATTTCTTGACTCAGTCTTTTTGTTAATGCATCCCACATCTCTGGCAATTAGGATGACCTCTAATTAATGAAAGATGAGTTCACCGGGGTCAAAGCAATCTATTTTATGCTCTTTTTTTCAGAGGGTAATTACGATCATAAACTATTAACGGGCCATTAACTCGAGCAGGTAAAGCGAAGGCCAGCGCTTGGCATTTATTTTACTACAGCCAATTACCGGAGAGGGATTTTCGTATGATTATGAAACATAAATCCGACTCAACAAATCATGGTTTTGTTTTGTAAGTATTATTTCTGTATGCAGTTGGCAAAGACTAGATGGAATGGTCAAAGAAAGAAAGAAAGTAGATTTTAAAGCTGGAAAAAATAAGGAAAGGAAAAAAACAAAGCAAGAGATTATGGTATTGATGACAAAAACAAAGATTAACAGATCTAAAACTTACAAAGATGGCCTCTCCAAAGGCTCTTGTGATGTACTTTGCCAAAAAAGCCCCCACTCTCATTCTGAACCTGCCTGACGCAACACTTTCATCTTCTTGCTTCAAAACTCACCCCATCAGATGTCTTTGAAGTCAGCGCGCACATACCTGCATGACCCTGTAACTCCACACAAGAAAGCAGACCCCCTTGTTATGTCAAAGAGATTGTAAATAGCTTCTGTTTCTTTATAGAAAATAAATAAATAGAAATATACACGCCACAAGAGAAACTCTGAGGGTGTTAATGCACTGTGTGTCACAGGAAGTGGTGATGGTTCAGTGGTAATGAGCAAACAGGGCTTAGATGACGTGGAAGAAATGGATCTCTTGTTACCTCAAATTGGTGTTTTTGGAATGAAAAGACTGGGAAAAAGCTTTTATTATGGCATTACCTTTTTACGTGCTTTATGGGATTTTTTTTTCAGATCAAAGAGATGCATCAATCTTTGTTGTAATATAAATCTTCAACAACATATTATATTTTGCACAAGGCCATCAAGAGAACTCGAATATTCCAACTGCACATTTTCTCTTTTAAGAGCTTAAATTGACTTTAATTACCCTTAAATTGTTAAGGCAATTCTGATTCTTCATTATTATGTTTTCCCTTCAAGATATATCTGTTTAAGACATTGTAGTAAAAACAGATTATTGTCATTGTTCCCAAAAACAAGACACAGAGAACGTTTTAGAAAGAGGAGTAAGTGACTGAGCAAGGGATTTTGTTGAAAGGCAAAAAGGCAGATGTGTTATTTTTATTCTTGCTTCTCTGCTAGAAATGTTAGTCAGCGTAGTCTAAAACACGCTGTACAGTTGTTAGGTTTCCTCTGGTGATACAGTGATGTGTCCTTCTGTAGGCCAACCTGCCGCTCCTTCAGAGGGAGCTGCTGCACTGTGCCAGGCTGGCCAAGCAGAACCCAGCTCAGTACCTGGCCCAGCATGAGCAGCTGCTCTTGGACACCAGCACCACCTCCCCAGTGGACTCCTCTGAACTCCTGCTGGACGTCAACGAGAACGGCAAGAGAAGGACGCCAGACAGGTGGGTGAATCAGAAAGTCGGAACATCATTTTGTGCCAGAATTAGAACAACTCGGGTTTATACATTTACCAGACTCAGACGTTAAAGCAGCTCAGGCTTTCCCCTCTATTATTTCATCTCATGCATGAATCCCTTTGAGTCTGCCTGCATCCCTATGAACCCATACAACACTCCGCAGACACAAGCTCAGCCAATGCAAGGCAATCGTGTGATGTGTTAATGTATGTATGGGAAGTGTCTGTCAGTGCGCCACCGGGCCTCATGACGTGCTCCGTTGGACATCTCAGCTCCCGGCTCCTGTTCTTAATGGGCCAGAACTGAGAAGAGGACGAGATGGGAAAAGTAGACCTGCCCAAACACAAACACACACACACACACACACACACACACACACACACACACACACACACACACACATCCTGAGGATAGAAAAAAAAGGAAGAGAAACAGATGTGCCTTAATGAAAAGTGTGAATGTGTCAATGAATATGTATTCTGTGTAAGTTATCATTTACTTCCATGCTTGATTGGGTGTGTGTGTGTGTGTGTGCCTGTGAGTCTCTCTCTGCATCAGTTCAACCCCCCCACCCCCCCACACACACACACACCCCAGCCAAATCATTACATCCGTTTGTTGTCACAGACTTTGATAATGACTCAATGTTCTCTGCTCTAATGGACAAGCACTGAGACGTGCCGTCCAGGAACACACAGCACTGTAAAAGCCTATAGTCCTCTCTCCAACAGTCTCCCCCAGAAACGGAAACAAGCACAAAACCCGCCAGACCAACAGCTAGCGTGTGTGCATGTTTAAGACTGTGGCTCATTCCCAACCTAATAAAGTTCATTTTTATTTGGTAGAGCTGCAATATGACTATATTTATTTGTTAGAGAGACTAACAAGCCTTTAATACATGCAATTAGTTATGCATAGCCCCATACAAATATTATTTGATTTTGTTTTCTTGTTTGTGAGCATTTTTCTGTTTGTGCATTGCTGTGAGTTTGTGCCTGTGCTTCGAGTACAATGTGTGCATGGTCTTTTGAAATAAAGAGTAATCCTCCGGGGGTCTAGAAAATTTTAATACATGCAGGGGAGAGGAAAATGTACTTCTTATATTTGCTGAGGGACAAAAAATGCCAAAAGCGATATTAATAATTCTCACCTCTCTTTTCCCCCAACAGTCGGATAGGCAGACTTTTTCTGTAATACCTGCATATTTGCAGGCCGTATGGTGCATAGGGGAGTGAGCTTAGGGGAAAAGGTGTGCGTGTAAATGTGAGAGAGAGAGAGAATATATAGAGAGAGAGAGAAAAAGTAAGTAGGCATCTGTATTCAGTGAAAAAAATGTTTGTGTGAATGTGTGTGTGCATGATTCTCCATCCAGTGTGAAGGCGTGAATATGGTTCATCTATGTGCCCCTCTGTACGTGTTTGTGTGTGTGTGTGTGTGTGTGTGTGTGTGTGTGTGTGTGTGTGTGTGTGCCTAGGGAGATGGGCTGATAACACTTACAGATGAGGCTCCAGCACCAATACGGCTGGCTAAGCACCTCTGCTTTCTGCTTACCTCTGCTCTGCTCTGCGTTCCCACTTATTGGAGCCCCGTGTTGGAATATTGGAATTTGAATGGGAATCCTTAATTACTGACAACAATGCACCGTCAATGCATCCTGATTAATACCATGAGCCGCAGAAACCACACCAGGAATATCGCAGCACAATATGCATGTGAGGGGGAAAAAAACATACATGTTGTGTATACAGTAGTTATTATAACAAAGCCGATATTTAAATTATAGCTGGGAGTGCAACTTTTCTGGTACCTGTACTGTATTGGCTTGCATGGTAAATTCAGTAAAACTCAGCATATTCTCACAGAGTTAATTGCATCAACGACATACAACATATTTAAACAATACTCAAAACTCTTTTGCTTTCCCTTTTCTTTAAGAGAAATGCTGTTCTCACTCACTCATTGAATAACTCAATGTGTTAAATGTGTATAACAACAAAGGGGAGCAGAACAAATAAATGAATCAACTTTAATCAAATGTACTTATTTACGTTTCAGGGCATTGGCATATGCATGTGAATTGGGCCCATGTATGTATCAAACAGTAGGTACATTTTATGTGCACACATCAGTGCATTGTATAGGTGACTGTGAGCGTGTGTGTGTGTGTGTGTGTATGAGTGTACTCCAGTGCCTGTAGATATAAACATTGTTGCAGCAGGAAGCCTGGGGACATAAGAGTGTAGTTTGGGGGGAGAGAAGAATGGATGGATGAGTCGAGGGAGGCAGTGAGAGACGGACGAATGGAGGGAAAGAGCATATGGAGAGCTGTGGATGAGCATTAGGAAACCCATAAAAACAGCTCATTAAGAAGTTCAATCTGTTCATCGGAGAGAGGGGAGGAAGAGGAGAGAGAGAGAGAGAGAGAGAGAGAGAGAGAGAGAGAGAGAGAGAGAGAGAGAGAGAGAGAGAGAGATAGGGGGGGAGGTTGGCAAGATTTAACTGTGAACTGACAAAGCTGAGAACACACACACAGACACACATGCGCACACACAAACACACCTGGCCACATTAATCTTCGGAAGCAGCCTCACAAAATTTTACCTGATCCCTTGGAAACTACTTTAGAGAGTATGTATGTAGTAGGTGTGTGTGTGTGTCTGTGTTTAGTGTGAGTGCATGCTTGAGTTGTGTACGCGTGCGTATGTATGAATGGACACGTTTTCCATGAAAGAATTCCACAATGATTTCTGGAAAAACAACTTCCACTGCAGTTCTTTTGTCTGTTAGCAGGTCAACTCTAGCCTTTAGCGCAAGCACAAAGGGGCAGAAGAGTCGTTGTGATGATTTGTTTCAAGCGTGGCTTGTGTATGTGATAACTGTGACAAACTCATTCTGAATCAGACATTATTTACAAAATAGCTGTGGTATTACCATCACACTTATTTGCGCCTGTGAACTCAACTGTGTTATTTGCCAAGAATGTGTTCGAGTCTGGTAACAGCAGCAGAAGCCTCAGCCATAGTTGGTCTCATATTCAGTCTTCCTTTACTTGTTTACAAGTCAGTAGGTTGAAACAGTAATGTAATGATTCTTGTAAAAGAGTCCATTAAAAACATCCACTGGAAAAATAAATAAACATTAACATAGAGTGCTACATGCAGTGACAATGAATACTCAACATGTGTCTCTTTCTTTCTTTCTCCACCCAGAACCAAAGAGAACGGCTTCGAGCGAGATGGCGCCCTGCACCCGGATGTTCACCCTAGCAAGCGGCCCTGCACCATAAGCCCCGCCCAGCGCTTCAGCCCGTCCAATGGGCTCTCCTACCAACCCAACGGCCTGCCCCACCCGGGCCCTATCCCTCAGCAGCACTACAGGCTGGATGACATGGCCATCGCCCATCACTACCGTGACACCTACAGACACCCTGCCTCCAATCATCGGGAGATCCGGGACAGAGCCAGGCCTATTGGTGAGGACATGGGGAAGGATGGAGGTGTGTGTGTGTGCATGTCTGTGTGTGTCCATACATTTGGATTTTGAGAGACAAACCAATTCCACTACATGGCACACTTCCAAAGCTTTTACTCTGCTATACAAGGAGAAACATAAAGAGGATTTTACATACAAAAGTAAACCGTTACAACAGTTACATCATTTTTACATCATTTTGCAGGCTTCTCAGTTCTTTATATACCACTGAGATCCGGATCCATTTTAATAATACTGATAATCAGTCAGTGTTCAGCCTGGTAGATGCTTGTAGTACAGCACACTGACAAACAGTCTCTTAGTCTCTGGTCACAAGGCCGTCCGGCTGCCTCAAAGACGCTAATTCCACAGCGAACTGATGGCTGACTGAAGTAAAGCACTGTGAGATGTATGAGCGCACAACAGAAGCACATGTAGGCACAGTGTTGTCACATTAGAGACATTTTTCTGGGCAGACCGAGCCTTGATGTAGCTGTAATGATGAAGTTGGCTCAGTTCTAAAAATAGGGGAGAGACATTTAGCGTGTCTCGCCTTGTGATGGATGTTTATTGGACGAGAAGCTCAGTCATTTGAGTACTGCCCTGAGGCTGGGAGAGAGATATGGAGACAGCAAAGAAAAGGGGGAGTGAGGGACGAGGAGAAAGAAATGGATGTAGAGAGAGCATCAAGCAGGGATCAAATGATGGATGAGTCAAAGGGAGTGAGGGAGTAATGTTACATTGATCCTCTTTGTTTATCTTTGTGTCTATGTTTTCTTTCTCACAGGTATGCATACAGGGACCAGGCAGGAGGAAGTGATAGACCACAGGCTGACAGACAGAGAGTGGGCTGAGGAGTGGAAGCACCTTGACCATGTAAGAAAAGTAATAACATTTTTTTTATTACTATACCTTAAGTAACAGAGATTATCCAAATCCTCATTTCAGTCACATTTAATTATGATTTGTCACATAGTAAGTCTATGTTACAGTGTTTAGAGCAAATGTGTTTGTTAACTGCTATTTAAAAAAATAGTTGTGTGAGATCATCTAAAGACAGGTTTGACATCTGAAGACATGATAGTCAGTTGTTGTTTTGTTTTTTTTTAATAAAGAATGGAGACGTGCATGTGCATGCTTGCATGTAAATGTGTTTGTCTGCAGTGCAACAAACACACAACGTAAGGGTTGTTAATCCAGTCCAATGTTCAAACTACATGATATATGACGAGCCGCCACATTTGAGAGGCAGTTGTTGGTATGCAGTGAAAATGTAATCACTCAATCACCTCGTGTGAACACAAATGTATTATTGACTGAAGTGATAAAGTTAGATGCCAAGTGGAGGTGTGACCTTCCACGGAAGAGAGTATACACCTAGAGTTTCACTTCCAAACTCCACAATACAGATGAATATAATAATGATACACTAACTACAATAACTTCACAGCTGTCGGTTTTGATTTAGAGCCCTGCCCGCCGCCACTATAACCTCTGTTGAATATAAATCAATCCCTCCATGTCTATGTGTAAACTCAGCGTCTTGTCCGCTCCCTGTCACCCCCAGCTGTTGAACTGTATCATGGACATGGTGGAGAAGACAAGGCGCTCACTGACAGTACTCCGGCGGTGTCAGGAGGCCGACCGCGAGGAGCTCAACTACTGGATCCGACGATACAGCGACGCTGAAGAGCTGAAGAAGGGCGCAGCTGGTGGACAGTCAAGGCAGCAGAGCCCGGCAGCACAGGAAAATGCAACACCAGGTAGGGGATCGCACATACTGTGGTGTACATGTGTTAGAGGTACTAAAGGGCAAGACTATTTAAAATTAGATTAGATTCAACGTTATTGTCATTGTGCAGAGTACAGGTACAAGCCAATGAAGTGCAGTTAGTATCCAACCAGGAGTGCAGAAATGTGCTATATTAAATACAGAAAGTGCATTGAATGGTGCTATAAACTACTATAAATATGTAACATAGTGCAAATGCAGGTTGTATGAGCAAACAGTAATGGTATGAACATGTATGTACAGTAACAACATTGAACGGTATAAAAGGTATAGTATGTGCAGATAAGAAAGCCATGTTCTAGTAAGAGTTATGTAAATATTTCCATTTCATTATAAGACAACATGTCTCCACTGGTATTTCTAGTCATCATATTATATTACATACATAAAATATGAATTCCACCAGCTCTCTAATTTTTTGAGGTGTAGCTCAAGAAGCTCCATATTGAATAATTGTAAGCTCTGGAATCTTCCATTGTTACTTAGTTGCTCTGCGTCCTGCATGAAAGTGATGCATTTATTTTTATTTTGTATTTGCTCTATCGGTTTGATGTCCCGAAAGGCTGATAGTTAATGTGGATATTCTAGAATATGTGAAAAAGTAATTTCCAAGATAAGGAGGACAAAATACTTATGATTAGTTAGTGTAGAGTTCCCCAGGGGTCAATTGTCGGTCCTCTACTGTTAGGTCCGTTTTATCTATGTTATAATGGTTATACCGATTACAGTCAGTTGTACATATTCCTTTCCCTTGAAAACATTTGTTGGGTGGACATTTTACATCTTTATCAGTGGAAAATAAACTAGATATTCAGTTGTTTTCCTTAAACCTAAACAGAAAACATCAGGGGAACCAACAGGTTCTACAACATGCTGATTTGTTCTACACTCTTTTGTGCTGTGTAATGCAACATCTCTGATTACCTTTGCTGTGTGTTTGCATCTCCCTAGAAATTCACAGGGAGCTACTGCACCGGCCTGTGTCTGGATATGTCCCTGAAGAGATCTGGAAGAAAGCTGGTGAGCAGCACTTTTATGCCTTTCATCATTATCATTATCTTCATAACACACACACACACACACACACACACACACACACACACACTTTCTCTCTCTTTCTCTTTATCTCTCTGCAGTTTAGACATTTCGCCTTGTAGAAAACAAGTCCATCTTTTTCACTCAGATGACTCAGGGCTGGAAGTGGACGAGAGGCACTCCTTTAAACCCCCTCTCCTCCCAATGTAGTCTGCTGTGTGCAAACTCCCCTGGTACACTTGAATCAATATCTCAGGCTACTCTTACAAAATCATTTATATTTGATACAGTAACTTAAAAATATATAAGTTTCACCACCACGCTCTGCACACTCCAAATATGATGTCAGGTTGTAAAACCATTTTATTGCACCAGTCAAATAAGGGACACAAGTGGCTTTAGCAGCTGGTCCTGGTGCTTCTGCTGTTAACAGTACAGTAACAAGGTCTGGTATCTTCTTGCTTTTGGCACTTTTGTAATCCCCTTAGCGACAGACATAGTGCAGCTATTCTATTTCATGAAAGTGTTGTAAAATTGTAGAGGGGAAATTTGTAGAGCCAGTTAAGATCAAGTATTGAAACTAATTTGTTGCTTTAACAGCTTTCATTGGTTGCCATTACATTTTGTTGAGTACACAAACAGCTTTCTTTAAACTCATGAGCGCAGCTGCAATCACCATTATCGCCGTCCTGAAAAACTGAAAGAATTTTCCGCTGAGGGTTCAATGCTCGAGGAATCCACTTTGTATTCACCATCGGTGATACAGTATATCTGCTTTTTAAACCCCTTGGAGAAAATAAATTGTCCCCTTGCTTGACCAAGCATGATGTGTGAGATACTCAGAACAAGTAATATGCATTTAAATTGAATTGAGTATCACCATTGGGACTCTGCCTGCTCTCCGGTGCTCTCCTCCCCTCACCAGCTTTGATCGATCTTCCATCCAACGCATTTGGTGTGTAATCACAATTCCATGCACAAGGCATACATCACACAGCACCAGGGCAAGTTCCATGACTTCAGGCAGCACAGTAGGTTAAAGACAAAAACCACCCTGGTTTGAAAATGTAGCTCAATCACGATAAAAAGAAAATGTCTTTGTCTTTAGAGAAGCCCACATTCTGTGTGATATTTAAAACAGATTTTACATTTGTAGTGTGTACAAACGAAACGAAAGCAAAGAGAAGCATATTTGTCAGACATAAAGCTGTATTTATCTCTCGTCTGTAGGATAAATGGTGCCAGCTATTTTTCATTCTCTCTGCATTCCTCTCAGTGTTTACTTTTCACTTCAGTTGCATATATTCTGGCTGAAGAGAGACTGATTTAAATGTGACCCGGGGAGGATTGCAAAATAGGATTTTTAACACAATGGATTGCAGAGGTGAATACATCTGTTTGAAATAGGCAAAATGTTTACAATTGGTGATAAATATTCAAGCTCCTTGCGCGGTGTCCTACCGGTTTCCCACTTCCCCTCACCGCATGGGCCTCTGGGATCACAATGGAAATGCATAATTTAAATATAAATTGCCTGATTTGCATACACAATTAGTTAAGTTACAGGCTTGATGGAAGCAAACAAAAAGCCCTCCTTTTGCTTTGACGTACGGTTGAAATTCCATCGCTTAACACCCGCACGGCAAGGTTGTTACACAAAATAACACATTGCTCAAAAGCACGTTTTCTGACTGATTACCTGGAATTAATTTGCTCCTGCTGTTGTCTTGAGGATATCTTTCAAATTAAAAGAAAAAATATCGATTTTTGTTTGCTTCAAATGTTAATCAGGTATGATCCTTTCACATTTTGAAACCCAGTCGAGGATCTACTTAGTAAATATACCTTTGATTAGAAAAAAGCAATCGCTGTGTGTTAATGTACCCACTAATATTTATTTACCACACTTGAAAATTGATGTCTGGTTAAATTTGTTGTATTCTGCTTTCGAATGACACTTTTCAGTTATTTCAGAAAATAAATGTTTATATTGAGAAATATTCCTCCCTATGGCAGAATAATACAATGCACACTACATTGCAGGTACGGGAGGCTTGACTTCCTCTGTATCCACACTCTTTCCAGAGGAGGCTGTGAATGAGGTGAAGCGACAGGCCGTGTCAGAGCTGCAGAAGGCTGTGTCGGAGGCAGAGCGTAAGGCTCACGAGATGATCAGCACCGAGCGGGCTAAGATGGAGCGCACGGTGGCCGATGCCAAACGGCAGGCAGCCGAGGACGCGCTCTCCGTAATCAACCAACAGGAGGACTCCAGCGAGGTAAGAAAATACAGAGACGCTACAAAACATCGAAAGGTGTACCCTCAATTTTTTTTCAACGCCATCCCATTGTTTGATAGAATTGGTATTTCTTTGTTGTCACTTTGACTATACTTTAGTTGCCAGCTGTTCTAGTGTCTCCCAAATGACACGGATGATAGCATGTTATCTTACAAAGAAGTTTATTTCATCAATATATTAGTAAAAGCAAATACTCCTCACATATCAAAGAGGTTGCTGATTATTAGCAGCTTTAATAGTTGTTTTTATAGTCAGGAGGGAGAACAAAGTAAAGTGAAACCAGGTCTATCAAACATCTATTACGCTCGCTTTCCTCCTTTCTCTTTTTCTCTAAGACAGAATAGCTAGCATGTTTAGAAAGGTGTTACCGTTTCAGGCGAGAGGATATAAAGGAAGGAGCTTTCGTTTGCTGATCATAATTAGAGACCTCAGCGTTTAAAGGTGTTAAGTGAGGGGAAATATGTCTCACATCTGTCATTAATTGCAGGAGTGATGTTTATGAGAGAGAAGCACCCCAGAGGAAAACTTTCATAAGCTGTTTGTAACCGTGTTCTCCTGTTTCCTGAGGATATGCAGCCGCCCTGGCACGCTCTCCCTGCGGTTTTAAAGATATATGAGGCCCTAAGTGTAATTAGAGATGGGTTTTTGATCTGTCTGTAGTTTGTTTTAAGCTTAAGTGTTGTAAAAAGAGAGGCTAGTTGTGTTAATGTGCAGACTGGTGCACTGATATCTATTGCTAGTTCTTTGTGTAAGTAGAGGCATTAAAATAAAACTAACAAGGGGTCCTTATTGCAGTTGTATCAATCATCAGATGTTCATCAGCTGAACAGGCTAATTATCTGGAATGTAAAAACTGCTGCTGTGTTATTTTTCTGTTAGTTAACTTTGTCTCTATCTGTCTGTCAGAGCTGCTGGAACTGTGGCCGTAAAGCCAGTGAGACGTGCAGCGGCTGCAACACGGCGCGCTACTGCGGCTCCTTCTGCCAGCATAAGGACTGGGAGAAGCACCACCATGTCTGTGGTCAGACCCTCCAGGCCCAGCAGCAGCAGCAGCAGGCCAGCCAGCAGCCTGGTGGTGTCCCGGGGTCAGAGACCCCTGCTCCCATCAGCTCCTCCGCCTGCACCCCGAGCAGTGGGACCGGGAGTCCGGCTGCAACCCCGCCTGCTGCCACGCCTCGCTCCTCCACCCCCAGCACCCCGTCCTCCTCTGCCTTGGATGTCACACCGCGCTAAAAGACTAACACGGAGGATGGAGGCAAAGGCCCCCGGGGCTTAACAGCCAGCCCTCAACCCCACAAACAGCATGACTGTCTACATTGCCTTGCAAAGATACTAAGCTAACGTGGCTAACAGAAAGAGATGCAATGCTTCTGTCTATCTTGCAGCGTAGTCATAGAAGGAGGAGGAAGAGGTCCATAATCAGGTCATATTGACTTGCCATGACTTTAAAGAAACACAAAGATATTCTTTGTTTTGAATGAATGAATTTAAATATTGACATCCTTTAATTGTTACACTTGCTATTCTTGTTGTCCGTTTGTCGTCGTGCCTGTTGTTATTAATGTTGTTGTCATTGTAGCTTATCTTATTTTTTCCTGTAAATATTTAGAGACTGAGCAGAGATAGCCGTGAACACGAGACAAGTATATCTGACCTCCCCTTTTTTCTTTTTAAATGTTCCATCGTTGAATTATTTCCTTCCTGTACCTGGGACAAGAGACTAGTCAACCTCATTTTACTAAAAAGCATACCAAGGGAACATAACTAGCTCGCAGAAGGAGTGAAGTCATCAATACTCTTTGTAAAGAAAGATATTAGATTTAAATACCCTAAAAGACAAACTGATGGATGGATGGATGGATGGATGGATGGATGGATAAACAAGTTAGCTGCTGGGAGAGAGGAGAGGGATGGACTGAATCTCTGGCCCACAGACAGCCATGAAATGGGCAGATGTGCAGCAGATTGCAAGCAGAGCCAGCTGTTCAACCAATGTTATTTCCCTCTCACTTGTAATAATATCCAGGTCAGTGGGCTGGGAAATACAAATCCGTCTCCCTGAAGGATGTAAAAGGAAGAATTCTTGGACAAGATACAAAACTTTGCCCACTGCACATGTGGAGGACGTACTGACTACATTGCGCACATGCATGCTTGGTGGGTCACAGAAGCTCTCAAACAGGAAGTGAAGTCAGAGCTGGAAACTTACAATGTGGAGGATTCGGTAGGAAGCTCATTCCGCGCCGCAGAAGCTCCCCTGCTGTCTCAACTCTGAAAAACATTTTCATCTTTCTTCATGTTCTTATGCTTTTTTCTGTAGATGTCATAGTGTTTAAGACTTCTGTCCTGTGGTGTCACCAATGGTTATTTATTGTATATGTGTTGGACAATTGTGACAATGCATAGTACTTCAACCAGTCACAACTCTAAGTCCTTCATAACTCTCTCTCTCTCTCTCTCTCTCTCTTTCTCTCTCTCTCTCTCTCTCTCTCTCTCTGTCTCTGTCTCTCTCTCTCTCTCTCACTCTCTCTCCATCTCTCTCTCTCTCTCTCTCTCTCTCTCTCTCTCTCTCTCTCTCTCTCTCTCTCTCTCTCTCTCTCTCTCTCTAGCAAAAAGAGATAAAAAAAAGAAGTGTTATCTTTTCTCCAAGCTGCTTTTCTATTCTGTGTGTAAGTGGTAGATCCCTCGTAGTTCTATAAGTTTTACTTCCCTTCGTCCTCAAGAAAAGACACAAGCTATATCTCAGAGCTGCTACTTGAGTCCGACCCAGATCTTTTCTGAGAACTAGCATGTTGCGCAGAATGCTAACCTAAATGTTTTGTACAAGGGACATACATAAATGTATTTGCACTGTCACAGAGGTTATTTCGGCATGCTTCTTTTCAGCATACTTGTGTTGTCGGTATAGAGCCATAACTCATCAACCATTTTGTACGTAGTGATAGCGTCATCTGTTTTCACATTTTATTTGGGATTGGGGGAGTTGGACAAATGTAAAATCACCAAACCCACTTTTTTTTCTTCTTCTTCTTCTTCTTCTTCTTCTTCTTATCAACATGATAACAAAAGCGGCCATAACATGTTTTTCTTTGAATAGTTACAGACAGTGCATGAACGTTTGTTAAATATTTGTTATTTTTTAGAAAAACTGAAAAACAACCAAAATAAGTTTTAAAAAATACAAAAAATATTCTAACAAACTAACTTTCCAAATGCAGAGGTGTAGACTCCAACAGCTTTAACACTGCAAAGCACCAGGTAACACACAGTATTAACACAAGAGATAAACAAAATAAAAACACCAAAAACAGCCAAAGACTGACACCAAGGACCAAAATCCTGATTTAAACGATATTCAAAAGAGGTTTGTTCACACGTATATTTGGTTATTTATTTCTGCAGGTTTTGTTCACACATTCATAGAGCAAAACCAAAGTCATAAAAGTCATTTATTAGAATTCTTACTGGAAACCAACGGCACTCATCTTACATTGTGAAATGAGAACATTTGCACAGCGGTGTTACATTTTAACTGGAGCAATAATAACTAATGAACACTGATGACTCCTGTGACCATTTTTGAAGAAAAACATTTTTTAGATATTTTTTAAACTTGTTTGTACATTTTCTCATTACACAAATGTCAGATTAAGTGCCCACTTCAGCTTTAAGCAGTTAAGTTCTTTATTCTTAAAGAGGTGAATGTGAGACTGGGCTTTCACACCAATGCCATTAGCAGTTGTTTTGTATTTATTTATATCAAAGTATGTCATTTTTGCTGTTGGGATAGGTAATCAGTCGCAGCTTTGTTGTAAACATTCAATGGAAATCAAACAAACCTCTCATTTGCAGTAAGAGAGCACTTATCCTGACGCGCACAAAGCTCTTCACCCCAAACACCTTGGTGCTACACAGAAGCGCGTTACAAATTCTGACCTCAAGGAACAAGTGGAGGCCCACAAAGGTTCTGGGCTGTTTGCTCCCTCTGTACTTCCTCATCTCTCCCTTCTTGTCGAAATAAAATACACACCTGCATTCTTGACTCTAAAGGGTTAAACAATCCAAAAAGGTGTCTTACACCCTACTAGCAACTCCTCAGAAGCTGTGAAGAAACAGCCAAGCTGTTTTAACACAGGTGTGTTTTAAAGTATACAACAAATAATGTGTGTGTTCATCAATATCAGGGCAAAACCTGGGTTTAAAAAAAACAAAAAAAAAACGAGGACAAACATTATCGCTCAATGATTCTTTGAGAAGCTCTATTTTTTTCTTTCTTCCCTCCTCTATGTGTGTTTTGCTACAAATTCCTCGGTGGCAAACAAGTCTCACTCTACCTCTTACAGCACGATAAGAGCATCAGTCGCGGCGCTGATACTGGTCTAGTCTAAACCAAATGGGCACAAGAGAACAGGAAAATAAAAAACCCAAAGTCGAAGCTCATACAGCTGCAAAACCATATCACTACTTGGTAACAATGCAGACCTCATAAATAAATGAAACATAAATGAATAGAAATGAGAAAAAAAAACCCTGAAAAAAACTTTTGTTATGTTCCTTTAAGCCTGTGGCGTTTTGAGAGTACATCAAGAGTTTGAACAGATTTAAAAATTGTGCTGATTTTAAATAAAAGTGTTGTTGATTACTTTTCGACGATAAAAGCTAGGGTGACAGATAAGAAATGTTTCTCTCGCTCTTTTATCTCTCCTGTTTCCCCTCCACTTTTTTCTCCTCTTCTCTTCTCTGTTGTGAAGACATGCTAAAGCACTTGTCGACTTGTCAGCGGGGTCAATTCAAAAGAGGGGATATACAAAAGGGAAAAAGCTTGTAAAAAATAAAATGAAAAAAATCAAGGCTAAAAATGTAGGCATGCCTGTTTTTCACAATAGGGGGAAATGTTATTTAAGTTTCCTACTTATCAAGAAACATTGGGGAAATGTGTGGGGCCAACAGTGAACAGCGAAGGCCGTAGCATTAATCTGGGGGAGTGAGTTGAACTTCAGGGGTGGGAGGGGTTTTTCTTTGTTTTTTGGGTTCTCTTGAGAAAATTTATTGTGAAAAAAAGAGCTCAAATGATTTGAAGTTGTTGTGCAATACTTAATTAAGACATGAAAACCACGGGTTAGTGGTAGGCTGACACTGGGCGGTCTCTCCATCGCCTAGAGTCAGTGTCCTAGAGAGCTTTCCAGTCTACTATGTCAGAACTGTGGTTTCTTGTTGATTCTTTTTTCTTTTTGTTTCTTTTTTTTGTTTCTTTTTTGGGCTGTAAACTATGGTCTGTCAGTCTGTGAAACTTTGCAGTATAATTCTGGTATTGTTGTTCTCTTAACGGTGTAATAAATATGTTAATACCTGCCTTGGAGACTAAGACTTGTGTTCTTTCATTATAGCAGCGTATATGCAGGATTAGCAACACCATTCAGATTAACACAGCATGTCGCAAATTGAAGGGACAATCCACCTATTTTGCATTTGAAGTTCACTTCATAAATTGCATTGTGGGAAATGTAGGATTTCTGGAGTTTGACCCAATGTGAAAAAAATATCTTGGCCTCTGCTGATTTGATTTTGACCATTGTGTTTTTAATCTGTCTTTCAGGAGTCCTTTAACTTCATGGAAGCGCAAGACTAAATCACCGGTGTATCCCTTTAAATAACCAGTGATACCCCCCCCCCCCCCCCCTTTCCGAGTATGTCCGGTAACCTACAGTGCCCTTTGGGTAATGTCAAAACAGGCCTAAATACAGATACTCAAAAGGGTTAGGGTTAGGGTTAGGTCGGATGAGTCATTATCCACCATTAAAAAAGTTGTAGGAAAGGTGAAAGTAATAAATTACATTTACTCCCGTTACTAGCTGAAGACTAATTTTTTTAATAGTACAATTTTTTTTATCTGTTATTTTACTTCCAACCCTAAAATACCTACTTTTACCTCAAGTAACCAAGGCTGTTGTACTTGATCACAATTCAAGTTGCTTCCCATAAGTCATAAAAGCTAAGGCATAAGGCTGTGTTAGAATGGAATATATATATATATATATATATATATATATATATATATATATATATATATATATATAGTTATTTGAATTGATAAATCAGCAGAGAAGAAGCTGCTGGTGTGTATAACGTCCTTATATGCTATGGTTACAAAGTTAAAAAGGATGCAGAAATGGAATTTATTGCTGGTTTGGACATCAGAGGTCATGTTGCTGGTGTTGTTCCACGTGTTTCTTGACATTTATGTTGAAGCCCAAAGGTGTTTTAATAGTAAAGTAACAGTAGGCTACTTTTACTTCTAGTATTTTATACTCTTTCCACCTGTGGTGGTAGGATGTAGGCTATACGTTTTAACTGGTGAAGAATAAAGGGATTATAACGCTGAAGAAGTTGTTGCTACTGTACACACACAAGCCACGTGTCTAGTGTTTTAAATGTCAGATGATATCAATTTCACTTTAAAATGTGATTGTTTCTACAGTATGAATTTATTCAGCTGTTGTATTGTAGAGTAGACTTCCAGACAGTAGGAACTGGAAAATCTGTTGACGGGTCATGAAGGCCGTATCGCTGAAACTCAAAGTAAGACTGCTAAGTACATACGCAGCTTCTTCATTTTTCCATATTGCATGGCTATTTTTCTTCATTCCTGACCTTGAACCTCACTGTCTCTTTAAATGGGCTGTACTCTTGCAGTGTCTTAATAATTTTTCCAATGGCTTGTTTATCCTTTAGCTAGAGACGCAGATAAAGTTTGGAACCTGCACATTATGATTTTAAACCGCTCAAAAAAACCTAAGTAGCATTTAAATATTTGGAATATATAGACAGGAAATACTGGGGATGAATTGTGGGGAATTTGTATCTACAAGAAATTTAAAAAATACTTTAGCCATCACAAGTACAGTTCATTCTGAAGATATCCAGACCGTAGCTTTAACAGATATCAATGATACTGTAACACATTCATTGTGGACTTCTTCTCTCTTTCTCTCATCCTCAGTATGTGAGATACATTTTGAATTGAAACCCACAAAAACATTAAACCATATTGTATCTATAAGATAAAGTCTAGTTTGGGAAATGTAAGTAATATTGGACGTAAAAATGTGCAATTTAATCATATTTTCTCTATTTCCTTTATATAAATACATAAGCCAGTTGTGATGCTGACTTGACATCATGAAAAGATTTCAATGTTTCTAACATTTTAGAGTTCAAGTCATCGGACAATTCAACATTGTTGAATGATTGCAGAGAGGATAGATTGAGATTAGGGAATACGAAAATGCTTTTTCAGCAACTTTGTATTATGAAGTGACAAGTTGGATTTATTGGTGCTGTCAGAAAAAAATCAGATTTTCCCAGTTGACTTGGACGTTGGTGTGAACTTTGTCAGGTGCATATATTGAATACGCAGTAAAACAATCACACATGTCATTGCCCATATATGCATGTATTAGCCTTGAAACATCAAGTCAAGCTGCGTCTTCTTCATGTCTCAGGTGACCAAATGTTGGGACTTGCTGAGCTCAAATAATTTGAAAGACGAAACACAATAATAACCGTTGTGTGTCTGTTTGTATTATCTTCTCATTATAAGTTTCCACAGATGTATGACTACCGTAATTGCTTACTAATGTAAGAAACAAATCAGCCTACTGAGTCTGTGAGAGGCAAGTTGCATCTTATACACTTGAAAGAGTTATTATTGAAGCAGTGCAACAACCTCACTCTATGCATTAAGCATAATGACAGGGCTTAAAATACAATTAAGCAAAGTGATATACATTACAACAAAGCTGTTGAGATAGGAGCCTTTGATGGAGCTATTTATATGCTGCTCTGTCACCAGTACAATTAACCTCCTAACTAACCTCAGGTTTTTGCCTGACAAGATTGTGTTGGACCTCAATGAGCTGGGATCAGCTGCTCTCCTCCAAAACGAATGACAGTGAAGCCATAAAGCCCCCCCCCCCATCTTTATCTCAGTGTTGAACCACTCTGGAGTTGATAAAGCTCAGGGATGAGTTGGACTGCCGTGGTATTCCCGCCACATTCTTCTATCTAAAGTTCATTGTGACCAGGGCTCTTTTTTTCTCCCCCTCACCCCCCGCCCCTGTCTTTTCTCACTCTTTCTTATCAAGCCAGGCAGAAGCAGACAGTGACTTGAATTAAGCGCTGGTCGGGGGGGAGCTGCTTGGAGCCGATAACAATACAAAATGGATTTTCTCAAACAGAGAAAAACAGCTGTCTCCATTATTTGAATGCTTCACCTTTCCCCGCTCCATTAATTGGCTCTTTGATCACAGGCAGAGGTGCACGGTGACTGATAAGGAATAGGTTATTAGTAAAGTAGCCTGGAGGACCGGCAGGCGGCCGGCCGTGCCGGGCTGCAGAAGATGAGATAAAAGCGTGGTAATTCCGGCGTGAGAGAGTGCCGGTGAGTGATAGGGCCGTGCCGGCTGGCCCTCGCAATGCCGCTTTGGCTCACGGGCGATGGGAGAAAGAGCAGCAGCAGGACGACGTGTGATATAGCAGCTAATGCAGGATTGTGATTCAGCTTGTGGGGGGGATAGAGCGTGGGATTTGATTCCATAACGGCTTGCTCCTTTAAGTGGTAGATCTCTCTCTCTCTCTCTCTCTCCCTTCCAGTCTGCCCCCCCCCCCTCTCTCACCCACTCTTACAAAATCAAACTGTGTGACAGGAAATTTTCTCTGCGCTTTTCATATTGGCCTGATATGTGGTAAATGTTAGGCATATGATAGCCCGCGAGGAGAAGAACTAGAAGGAGGGGGTGAATTGACATTACCCCATCTAGAGCCTTTAAAAAGATGGGCGGCTCCTTTGATGTTGCATTGAGCTAAATCCACTGCATTAAATCTGATGGAATTTTCACTTTAAGCCTGTTTATGTATTTTCTCACATCCATGGACAAGGGGCGATTTGCCACACTCCTCAGCGGAGGAAAGGCATCTTGAAGAAGTCACTATCTTGTAATCCTCTCTCTCTCTCTGTCTGTCTGTCTCTCTCTCTCTCTGTCTGTCTGTCTCTCTCTCTTCAATAAATAGGACCGGAGGGGACAAGCAGGGTATTTGTGTGTTGTAAAGCGTTGTAAGAAAAGAGGGGAAGTGTTGATATTAAATTACCGAACACAAGGTTATCTAGTTCCTGCACATGGCTAGGCTGCCCTGGGCCAAAGGTAATCTGCTAATAGCGTTCACACCGAATGACATTATTAAGGAACTGGGCCCATGTGTCAGGTCTCTCCCTCTCTCTCTCTCTCTCTCTCTCTCTCTCTCTCTCTCTCTCTCTCTCTCACTCTCTCTCTCTCTCTCTCTCTCTCTCTCTCTCTCTCTCTCTCTATTCGTCTATCCCTCTCTTTCCCTCTCAGACACACAGGGAACAGTAGAGAAGAAAAGAAAAATAGCAAAAGAGACAGTGGGGCAGAGATGGATGAGGAGAGCTGGAGGAAGAGATAGGAACCAGACTGAGAGAGACACAGAGAGAATGAGGGGAAGTGCGTGGAAGTCATGGCTAAAGGATATGAGGATGAAATGCTTTCTTTTTATCAGTGGAATTTGTTTATAAAATGCCCTGCAAATATCAAAGTTCACAATGATTTATGACTCAGAGAAAGCATATGGCAAAACACTTGTATGTAGGGAGTTGTGACCCACTAATCCACTTTGAGGAAGGTAATGTAGGATATCAGAGTTGCATTAGGGGTAACAGTCAGACACAAACTTGAAATTACACCACAAACACTTTGTAACTTGTTGTGTGAGGAACGTCCTAACCTTACATTCCCTCAGCAGTACAGTGCGGTGTATTCAGCAGTGGCATATACAGGCCAAGGACAAAAACCCATGCAGCTATCAATGTCAAGTAATGGCCTCCATACACTGCCCAGCAGGTGAGTGGAGAGAAAAATACACTACGCTTCCTTGTGCCCCTGGGGGACAGTGGAAACACACCGAGACAATTCAACAGGGAATAAAAAATATATACTTCTCCTTCTTTTACACTCCCTCCAACCTCCTTCAATCTCACACTTAGCCGTGGCAGCACCCTGTAATCCAGCGTGCACTTGTTCTAGTTGAAACAGCCACAGTTGTTTCACACAAATGGAAATGCACATTTAAGTATACACAGTCACAGACACACACGCTTGTTCAATGTGGAGGGGGGGAAGCTTGGAAATGAATGCCACGTGGATGTGTGAACGGTACACTTTCAAATGGATCCAATTGTATCCCATTCTTTTATAACTTCTAACATTTCTACTGGGAAACTTCCTGTGATATAAAAAAAGAGGATCTCCTATACAAAGCAAATAATAAATCCTAAACTAGTAAGAAGTAAGATGGCAATCCACAGATTTCATCATTTAAACCAATTGGGAAATGCTACCCTTTAGCTGTGCTTATAGCGGTCGCTAAGGACACCCTTTGACATTCTCAAATCCTCATCACACTGTTCAGGACAAACAAGCTATTTAACCTCAAGAATTGGCAGACCATCAAATCACAAATACCCAGCACTGCATTCTCACAGCGTTTCGATATTTGACATTGAATTCATGAGCTGAGGAAGTCAATGCTTTCACTCCTGTGCTTGTGCGTCTGCACGTGCGTGTGTGTGTGTGTGTGTGTGTGTGTGTGTGTGTGTGTGTGTGTGTGTGTGTGTGTGTGTGTGCGTGTGGATGTTTAAGTGCCAAAGTGAACATCTTGCTAGGATGTGAAGTCAGGAGGTCTCTTCCCATGCAGGCAGCCAGCAGAGAGGAGGTGATTGATGGCTAATGAGGGCTGAATGAGGAGCCGAGGCCAAACCTACTGTATACTGCCTACTGTGGCCTTAGTGCATGATGGATGGCATGCTGTGATACAGGGCCCACACATACACATGATACTGCTCAAAGAGGATGTGTAGACACACTTCTATGTTCTGTATGAAAGTGTGGATGTAATATATGGAAAGGTTTACTTACATGTGTGGTACTGCGATTGCTTCATGTGTGTAAGTGAGTGTCTTTCATGTATTTGCTCGGGCCTGTGCAAATCACTGACATTAGCTGATTTCCATTTATCACTGCACTCCATTTGGTAACTTTGGAAGCAGTTATCTCGTGTTGTATTTTCTCTCACAAGCCATTCTCTTCCAGTCTAAACCCACAGAGCCAAATCCCATCCAAAAACAGTTTACCATGACACACAGTGGGACATAGCACTCCATCAGTCATCTTGAACCCCACTGTTTCCTGCTCAGTGGATCCATCCCATACCATTGAAATACCACGCAGACTTCTCCTATAGACGCTGCACGGGGCCTCGTATAAACCCTGCAACATATGGATAGTTGAGAAGTCGTATTTTATCTTGCAGGTTAGTTTGATCGGTGATAAATTGGTCCACACGTTGGCGTCTAACCTTGACTGCGATGTTTGTGCACGCAAGAAAACAGAGAGACTTAAAACATACAAGTGATTAGGGATGCAACTAATGATAATTTTTTTGTTTAATCAGTTCATTATTGGTCAGATAATAAGGAAGAATTCCTGTTACAATTTCCCAAAGTCCAAATTTGCGTCTTCAAATGTCTTTGTTTGTCCGATCAACAGGACATAAAGATATTCAGTGTAGGATGAAAAACAGCACATTTTAAACTGAAAATGTATTTAACTTGTTTCAGCTCTACAAGTGATAGAATTACAAATAAATAACATCAGTGGCGTCTAAAAAATATGCGATATATGTCATAACAAAACTTTTTTTAACTTCAGTCAGTTTTCTCTTTCCGTGACCTCAAGCAGTATTTTCCTAAACTCATGACTTTCAGCATATTTCTTATCTTTCTGTCTGGTGTCTGAGCAGTTATAAATAAACCTGTCTATTAACATAATGCACAAATGATGGTAGAGTTTCCTTGAGATAACTCATTCTGAAGGCACGTAGTTCAATATTAAACATAAGTTGCATACTTTGGGCTAAATCATACACTTGAGGCATATATCAGGAATTGAAAGTGACTGACTGTTGGCGGATGTGGGACGGCCTGTGATGTACAGTATCATTTACCATCCTCAATGAAGCACCAGAGCAGGGTTGTACACCAGCAGGTAAAAATGTTCTTCTCCTCCACCTCTTTCTTCTTTTTTATTCGTTCTCCTGTACAACACTGCTTTCTCTTGTCCTAACACACTCAGATACATCTACTTCTTTTTTTCCAGAAATGAGCACAGATTGAAGTGTACGCAAAAAAAAAAAAAAACGTAACTGTGACCAAGTGATCCTGATGAAACTGGGCTCGGCACCACAGCAATACCATAGATTAGTACTGCTGTCCGGACAGACAAGCAGACGCCATAAGCACCCGGAGCACTCCTGCGGAAATTTATAGCTTATTCCTGAGCATCTTTTACACCCCCTGGCCCCACTTCCATCCACCCATCCCTGGTCCTCTGTCTCCCCCATCACTCCTTATCCACCACCCTTCCCCTGGCTTCCACAGCTGTTGTGCACCTGGATACTGGCCTAAGAGAGGGATGGGAATGCATGCCATCCATCTCTCTGAGGAGGCATTTGAGGTATGTGTGAGTGCGTGCATGTGGGTGTGTGTGTGTGTGCAGTTGCCAGTTGCTGGAGCTTTCTAGAAGCAAAGAGATGTGGGGGGGAGTTGGGTTGTGGATAAAACTAACTGATATAGCTTTGGATTGGTGCTGCTATAGAGGTGCTGAATTTAATGGGGGTCTTTAATTCTAAATAAGTGTCAGTTGGGGACGTCATGACTCTCAAGGGTGTGCTAAAATAGAATATGCTAATGCAGTCTGAGTGTGGGAGGGAGGATTGAACTAAAATCCTTGAGATGGTCGAGTGAGGTTCGGTATCATAAATAACCCCTAAAAGTCTGTGAGGCTTGAAGCGTAGTACACTTGCAAAAGTTGGGAAAGGTCAGGAAACATTTCATCTCCGAAGTGTAATACATGAATTATTTGGGTTGATGATTGGATATGTGTTACTGATTGTTACGACACCATTGATTACAATACAATGTTTGTGTTGTGTTTTCTAATTATATATATATACTTGTCATTTTCTCTAAGTTTGCCTTAATGTCCTGCAGTGTTGAAGAGAAATGTATTAACTGCACCTTCGGGCTGCAACTAATGATTAATTTTATTATAAATTAATCTGCCAATTATTATTATTATTATCGATTGATCTATGAAATGTCAGAAAATAGTGAAAAATGTAAATTCCAGCTTCTCGAAGTGCAAGGCGATGTCTTCAAATGTCTTGTTTTGTCAGTCCAAAACCGAAATATATTTAGTTTAATAAGATATAAAGCAGAGAAAAGCAGGACATCTCTACATGTGATAGGCTCAAAAAACAATATTTCTGACATTTATGCATAAAATATTACTTTAACAAATAATCAATTATCAAAATCAATGTTTCTTTCAATCGACTAATTGATTATTCAGCTAATCACTGCAGCTCTAAGTGTACGTACAAAACTGTCCCTACATTACTCCTAAATATTTCTCAAATGTGATATTTTACTTGTTATGTTTGACCTGGTTGTCAGAAATAAAGTTTACATATTTATGAGTTGACTAAAGTTGAAGAAAGCATTAAAGGGTCAATGGAATATTTATCACTTCATGAGGTTGTCCCTGTGGACAATTTCAAAATTAATTTATTCCAATGTTATGTATTAATAAAAACTAAAAATGTGATAGAAGCACCGCAGGCACGTCAAGCCATCATCTTGATTAAAAGCTATTTTATTGGTGAATGGTTTGTTTGTGAAATCAAAATCATTCTAAATGTCACATTTCCCTGAGTTTTGCAATGCAGATAAGCTGAAATATACATGGGACGTCTTTGCTGTCCCATGGCACACCAATTTGATTGGTGTGAGAGGGGAAGGAAGATGGATGAAGATCGTCTGGGGCTGGTTGTCTGGAGACCAGGGGGAGGTTGCAGCGTTGTTATATCTGCGTGAAAATTCTCAGATCGGAAATGGCAGCTCCCTCATGGATTCAAATGCAGACACAATCCGCATACTAATGAGCAAACTGCACACAGACCGAGACACACGGAGAAAGACGTGAGCATTTTACGGCAACAAACATTTTCTCTTATGGAAAAACAAACCTAAAGTAGGCCTACACTTACATACTCTGAAACAGCGTTTGCAGCTTAATGTAGTAAGTGCTAAGTGTTTTTATACCGAGTGCTGCGGCTTAATGGGAAACAGGTCACGGCGAACTAAAGTTGAAGTACATTAGATGATTTTTAAAGGGGATATGAACAGTTTGAGTCATGCTGTGGAATGAAATGACTTAAAGGGGCGCAGACACATTTATATGTGGAGTGTAATAAATTAAAGGGATCAGGTAATGTCTTCACCCTGAATTGGTCAAAACTCACTTAATGCAGCATTCGGTACATTAAGTAGTGTGTCTATACAGTTTACCCTTTTACCTGCCTCGGCCTTTTTAGTTTTTAAAGAGAATCTTAATCTCAATGGGACTCTCCTGATTATGAATCATATCATGAGTATCAATATGAATCTGTGAGACCAGTGTGTCACTCTGTGGATTCTTATTGATGATAAGTGATCTAATGCACTTTTCCATGTGTCCTGTTGTGTTCTGTGACTAACTCTAACTCTACTTCTACTAACTCGACCAGCTAAGAGTTGCTAAACTTTGGTAGCCTGCAAATTCCTACTAATCAGATTTACAAAATATCCCTGCCAAGTCAAATAACGTTTTCCTCTTCTGTCTCCCACACACACACCCACACAATGCTGCTTCCATGGTTATATCATCATTTAAGACCACTTCAGCGTTCAACTTCCCTACAGATGAGATTTCAGTAGGGCTGAAACTCACAGCTGTTTTCATTATCAATTAATCTGCCCGTTATTTTCTAGATTATCAGAATCTGAAATCCTTTATTAGTCCCACAACGGGGACATGTACGTTGTTACAGCACAAGAACAAGAAAGTAAAATGGCGATTATTCTGTCGATGGATAAGCGTTGCAGCTCTAGATTCCAGTGAATCCTGGTTCCAACTCATCTCCTCCACGGAGAGGTAGCACTGGGCTATGTAAGGTCAAACAACTTAGAGGATCATGAAACTATTTCCTCCCTCTCTGTCTCTCTCTCTTTGTGTTTCTTTGCTCTGACATCTTGGATTCATCTTCCCTTGCCGCTCATCTATTCTTTTCCCTCCTGCATCATTGTGTATTTATCGTTTCATCTGTTGATTTCTTCTCTGCTATCACTCTTGACAAGTGACATCTCGCGTTTAGAAGTCCACCCTTTAATATTCTCACACGTTGGACAAATCTTTCCTTCGTCAGTTCATTGCTCTCGTCTGTCTCTTTCTCTCTCTCTCTCTCTCTCTCTCTCTCTCTCTCTCTCTCTCTCTCTCTCTCTCTCTCAGATCTACAACAAATGTTTGACCAAGCTGTTCCACACTGTATTATTCAGCGCTGTGTGTGAGCCGCCGTCATCAGACATGTATGCCTGACATGATGCATCGGCTCTGCTTAATTATAGAGATGCTGAATAAATATTTACAGATGGCCGATCCGTCTTCTCCCGGCCAGGCCCACAAGTGTGATTTATGAACCGTCAGTTAATGCGGAAGAAACGGCTGTCATTGTTTCTGTATTGAGGCTGGATATTATACACTGCATGTATGTAATTCAACCAGCTATATGGGGTTTCAGATCTTCAGGCACGGCTGCTACTTTGAGTCTAGATTTAGTTTCTGAGTTTAAACAGTTTCTTGAGACTGTATTAGGCAGTAAAGGTATTAGCTCCGGGAGCTGTCAGGTCTTGTCAGGTATGATACCGGGTAAAGAGTAGATGGAATATATTAAAGTTTCCAAACTCTGCCCTTAAATAACCTTACTTGACCCAGTATGGATTCTGTTTTACTTTTCTGAACTGAGCAGTTTTACTATAATAACCAAAGGGTCACTGTTTAAATTGTAAAATACTATTCTAACATGACTTTGTTAGTGAAGTAAGATATTTGCTAACTGTAAATGTTCCTCAACAGGCTCATTACAGGCAAGAGTTGGGTATTAACAACCAATTTCAACATAAAAAATTTCAATATCAGATTTCAAGCAAATAAATAGTGTTCCAATTTAGGGGAGGAAATGATGAATAAAATTAAACCTGACCTAATTCGAGCCAGAGGGAATTAGATCCTGAATCAAGCCAAACCCAGAGAGTCAGGCTAATCGGGTTTGGGCTGAGATTCAAAGCTCTAAATTAGCACCCCCTGGATCCAAAGCAGTCTATTACCGGCGTGGGCGGCTGAGTGGAAACGGAGGAGCTGCGAGGCTAGTTATGGCGAACAACTGGTACACAAATACTTTTCCTTTACATACAGTATGCTCCGAGAAACTATATCTGATTAAACAAAGGTGACTTGGAGCTAAACTCCCTTTTAGTCATTGACTTTTCAGAAGCAAGTGAGTGAATGTACACCTATATATATATATATATACACCTATATATATATATATATATATATATATATATATATATATATATATATATAATAATACTCAAGCAGTTTGGAAAGACTCAATTTGCATAGAAAGCTTTAGGTGCAGCAACCTCAAACCACATTAGTTTTACACAGTGAAGCATGGTTGGACACTAACCGCTCACTTGTTAACAGACCTATATTTTCAGAAAAGTGTAATTTGTTTGTTTGTAGTATCTCCAAACTGTAGTCCAAAGTTTCCATATGTAGCTCAGCTTGTGTGCCAAAGTATTTATTTAAGTAACATAACTGCCGTCCCATAAACTCTCGAATATTCATCCTGATCTAGTCGTGCTTTAGACTTTATGAGTGACATTTATGTGAACTCTGAGGTGGAGCGAGTTGTATATCGCTGTGTTGTGCATGGCTTCAACCTCCGCCGCTGGGAGAAAAGTACAGTAAAAACACATTAAGCATTTCACTTCCGAACTCACTAGAGGGCTGCAATGTCTCCTAATGCTCTCCTTTTATGGCGTACAACAGAGTGTCTTCGTGCGCGCATGCATATAAAGTATGTGCGAGACCGTCCACTTGCATGAGTAACTCTGTGTGTGTTTGTGTGTGTGTTTGTGTATGTGCTGGTGTAGTTGCCTGCCTGCTGGTGCTCCACAGCCATCTGGTATCTGGTCAGTCTAGTGAGCCTCTGGAGGGCACCTGGCCAGCAGCTTGCTCACCTGGCTCTGATAGCCCCTGCCAACCACCACACCTGGCCTGGCCAACACATAGGGAAAGGGAACAGATTGCAGAGTGCAGCCAAAAGCACTCCTACATTGCAGCATGAAATAATGCAATGATACAGGATATATTTGCTGCTTGCGGTGTTATAGACGCTGCAAAGAACGTGATATTTCTAAAGCACTATGTTGGACGCTACTGCACAAAATGTTGACTTCACCTGACACATTTTTAGTGCTTTTGGAAACAATGCTCCACTCATCATTTGATAGGAAACGAGACTCCTATAAGATTCTATAATGAGTAATGTGGACTTCTCCTGCATCTGTCCCAACAGTTTGTGCCGGTCTGTGCCAACCCATCCATTTAGCATATGATGGCACTTCCTTCCTGCAGGTTGTCCTCTGCTATCAATTACACTCTCCTCTCCCTGCAAGAAAGATGCTCTTTGTCCCCTGTCGCACGCACACACACACACACACACACACACACACACACACACACACACACACACACACACACACACAAACACGCACACACCACGGACGCAGAGGGACAGACACCTGCAGAGTGTTTGTCACCTCTTCTGTTGGCATCTGTGACCGCACGGCATTGTGGGAGAGATGGCCATCTGTTGTCGGCGAGGCTGGATTGGAAGGTGGCAAGCGGGCTCGATGCATCATGCTGCTCTTTTCTGTTGGTCTGAGCTGTGTGAAGTGTTGTGCTTTTATGATTTTGTTGTTTTCGCCCCTATTGGTGTTACTCAGATAAATTAATGTAGCGATAGAAAAAAATGTATACTTTATTTTGCATTTAATAGGCTACAAATGCAACTGCGCTACAATGTTAAAAGTAGGCTAAGTGCAGCTTCTCTTGAGGGCACTAACACCTTTTCTTCAAGAATTTCAACATGTGCAAATTACACAAAAGCAACGTACCATACAAAATGTTTTGGATTCATTAAAGCCACATGCAAACTGTTGCTTTTTGTCAAATTGAACTCTCTACTAATTATCTTGGAAATGTTTACCCCTCTTCACAGGGAGACAGCACATGAAGGCTTGATTGACATGACAGTGGCTGCAAAGTTTCTTCAATTATCCTGGCAAGGTTACGATTGCTGCCTCTTGATTCACAGCAGGTCCTTGTCATTCTGAACACAGAAATAATAAACTCTTTTCTCTGCCTACGCTGCTGTAACCTATGAATTTTAAATCTGTTGAGATTTTATATAAAAGATGGACATGGAGCTAGAACCATTACAAATAATTGTAGTATTTAAGACATGTGGAGGCAGCTTTGTTTTTGTCGGACAGTCCACCACTTTTGTCCAGACAGAAATATCTCAGCAGTTATCAGATAAACTGCCATGAAATCTATTACAGCCATTCATGGTCCACAGAGGAGGAATCCTACTGACTTTCGTGACCCCCCCTCTTGCGCCACTATGAGGTTGCCATTTTTGTTATTATTTGTGTTATCATGTCTGCACAACTATTGGATTGATTGCCATAAAAAGGTGGTAATGTTTCATTGTAATGACACTGGTGACCCCTTAACTCTTGATATGGTACCATTTCTTCTTATTCTTCTTATTATTATTATTATTTATGACCAAATACCTGCAAAATTATTGACTTTGCCATCAGCCTCATCTGTACTTTGTGTGATGTGCTAATTAGGAAATGTTACACTGTTAACACACCCAACTAAGATGGTGAACCTTATATCAGCTAAATATCAACATAATAGCATTGTGAGCGTGTTAGCTTGGTGATGTTAGCATTTAGCTCGACGTGCCGCCGGGGCCAGCCTCGCAAAGCAGCTGTAGACTCTTGTTCAATCGTACATAAAGAAAAAAGTTAGACAATGTTCATTCATACATACTTAAGAATGTATATTCTGCGTCCACTGAGGAAATGTTTCTGTTTACAAAAGCAAATGTGCTTGAAATAGCGAACATATTGTCTTAGAGAGGGTTGAGGGTTAGCAAATACAGCTGAGCAACAAAAGTACCTTTTGGATTTATAGCATTGATTGTCACAACTTAAGAATATACACGGCATCTTACTGAAGAAGACAAATATGTGGTAGAAATATGCACAACATATCATTCTAGTTTCAGTTTTGTCAACAGCTACTTTTTGAATTGTGTGATGTTGTAGGAAAACATATGCTTCACAAGAAATGAGGCATTAATAAACATGGAAGTTTAGAGGATGTGGTCTTTATCTGGAGGAAGTGCTTCAGAGTGAAGAACAAATAATGACAGCAGCTTTGGAAAGCAGAGAGTGGAGTCTGATTGAGATAACACAGATATTAACCCACATATTCCTGAAGGACGTTCACTTGGGCGGGACGTACATTTGGCTGGTTGGTTGGTTGGGCTGTGGGTCTGCTCATCCAGCCGGCCTGCACATCGCAGACAGATGTTCGGCCAGCCAAGCCTGCAGCGCCACAGGCAGTGTGTGTTCTAGAAAAACCCGGAGACCAGATGCTGCTACCTGGTGTCCCTCCCGCCTGCTGCTCCGCTATACTGGGCATGCTCCAGTGGACATCACTTGACCTCAAACTGAGTTTTGAGATTGTGCGCCGTCAATCACATTGATGATAGAGTAGAGCTGGAACTGAAAGACTTCGTAGGTTCGCAACAGTGTACCTGACAGAATGAATCCATATTCCAGATTGTTTTTGAATAATGAATCAAATACGGTAATTAAAGAAATTGTGAAATACTCAAATGTGAGTGAGAGGATTTGTATTTTCTAATTGAGAACTACAGTGTAAGGAGTAATATCAATAGTGAATATCTCACACAAAAAGAATTATTTAGAGAAAATAAAAGCATCAAAACACATAAAATACCTCATGGAAGTCATCAGAAGTGACATCAAAAGATAAAATGCAGCATCTCTTTCTTTCAGCCTGATTTTCCCTCCAGTTTTGTTCCCCTAATAAATAAACAGTCACGTTCTCCCAAACAAACAGAAAAACATATTCTTCATCCCTCTCCAAGGTCCCTGTCATTACCAAACCCGAGGAAACTTTCGAAGAGATTCAAAGACATTCTAGATTAAAGATGCATTTGTTCTTTTGAAGTTTCAACACTGTTTTTGTCTTATTTCTTTGCCAAATGCAGCTTGGTGATGGTGTGTTTTCGCAGTGTGGTTGGTGCTGACCCAGAACTGCCAGAGAGAGGCTGCTGGCCTGACGGCCGGGCTCTTGTCTCAGAACTCTCTCTAATGAGGAATGGCTCAGTAATGGCATCGCTTCCTTGCGACCTCAAAGGACAGAGAGTTTACTTATATATACGTATTCCAACCGTTATTTGTTTATATATATATATATATATAATATTATATTGTGTTGTGAAGAAGCTGGGTTATTAGACTGCTACATCTGGGTGGCTTTGTTTTGTATCATCTTTTTTTATAGTCCAGCGTGCTTCAAATCTTATCTTTTATGGAATACATTTCCCACCTTTTTTTTTTTATCTATATCAAGGATGCTCTTTTGTTCAATTGTGTTGATTTTGATAAAGAGACGGTACAGTTATTGTCTCGTACATCTGGTGCCGTTTTTCCCATCGATACGCATCAGTGAGTGCGAGGAAACTTTCACCTTCTCTCACATTTGGTTGCACTTTTTACATTTAAAAGTCACACATGAGTTACAATGCTCCGATCTGATCCTTAGATTTCAATTAAGCTTTGGATTCAATAACAGCTCATTGTTCTTGCTTTTATTAGCTTCTCTATCTCCTTAGTTCATCAGGCATATCTCAGTTGGTGTGCCTCGGTGCCTTTCTCAGTTGGAGAGCCAGCAGAGAATCATACTGCCCCCTAGTGCCAACAGTCATGAGTAACACAACAGAATTGATTGTGCAGCCATCAACCAGACAATACCCTGGTACTCTGCCAGTGGCTCGATACCAAGATCTGTCATGGGCAGCGATGCACAACAATTGATTCTACTGATTGGAGTGGTGCACACTCCTGGCTATGACACTAGCCTACCGCTCGCTATCGAATGGCTGTTTTTCTCTCTCTCCAGTCACAAGCCCCCTAATTCAGCAATCAATGCTACTCATTTTAATAGCACCTCTGCTGTTGCCCCGAGGAGAGATGAGGAGAAATCAGGGTGAGCCGGTGTCAAATCATTTCTCTGAGGGGAAGACCGCAATCATGGCTTTGATGGATTCCTGAAAATGTGAAACATGCTAAAGTACGGAAACCATGTTGGGCTGTGTTTGTTACTGAAACCAGTTTCACACACTTGTTTAGGAGTAATGCCATAAAAGTGTGGATTCATATACAACCACGGATACACATGTAAATTATATATTAAGTCTTAACATGTAGTACTGAGACTTGATGATAGAGAGAGTAGAATATAAAATCAAAGGCACAGTACAGAGACAAGGCTGCATATGACCTTCAGCAGTAAACACATTTTCATCATATCCATTACAATAAAAGCTTGCATCCAGCATCCTATTTTCAGTTTTTTAGCTATCATATCACTTGCCTCTCTCGCTCCAAGTTGCAATGTGAGCTCAAGCAGCCATAGGCTCCTCTACAGACATCCTAAGTAAGTGCTCCAATTGACAAGACAGACTAAATACCCTCTAACAAACGATACAAGACTGCAGAAAGCGCTTTAACAAAGGAGGTATGTAATGAACTCAAGGTGCCTTCTCCTCAATATATCATCCTGAGCGAATTTGCCAACATCACTCTCTTTACCTCCAAGCATGGTAAATGAGAATTTATGCCCTCGCTACTTTGTCATTCTTTACTTTTTTCACCCCAATGAGGTAGCCATGCCATGCGAGACAGATATTTCCACCAAAGGCAATATCCCCTCGCAGTAATTATATCAGAGCGAGAGAATGGCTCATTAACATATGCTAGGCATGTCAGGAATTTACAAGCGCCTTTTGTAGATGCCTCTCGTCAGTGTGCTGCTCCCATCCGTATGGTGTCTCCTTTGAGGATGCAACCTCCTCATTTCCATAGACGTCAATCAAGCTGTGCGTTTTTTTTATTTTTTATATTCTGTACAAAATCACAGGGCTCTCTGAATATGGCAATCATAAGGGACAGCTCAGTGATATGGAAAAAGTGTGTCTGCGCACATGTGGCGGTGCGACTATGTGTAAAGCGACATGATGAAAACAAAGCGATGGGGGCAGAATTATCTTGATGATGTGTCATCAATGCAGAGTGGCTGACGTGATTTGTATTTGCTTTTCTGCAGTGGGTTAAAGAGGCCTGTGTGTATGTGTGAATACATGTGTACGGCTTGACACCAGACACCAGACCGACTAACAGACAAGTCCCGAGGCCACTGAGCTAGTGGCTCTGCTGCTGCTGCTGCTGCTGCTGCTGCTGCTCCACTGCTTCGGGACTCAACATCTGCTGCCTTCAAGAAGGCCCCGTGATGTTGGCCTTTCACCCATTAGTATGGTGCCAGCAGAATGGAATGACCTCATTATCAGCCATGCTCATATACACCCCTTAAGAACAATTTTAGAATTTGTGTGGTCATTATGTAAATCTAGTGAATATTTAGTGAAATTATATATCATTTATGGTAAAATGTACCCTAGAACAAGAACGGTGTCTGTGTAATCTTAGTTATGGTAATTAAGTCTTTAAAAAAGTTTGAATGTAGATGCGTGAACATGCAGCTCTCTTCCAGTGCCGGAGGCAGGAGAGCAAAGTCTCTATGTCTCTATCTCCAAGCACAATTTCCCTGTGAAGTGCAGTGTATTTATAAACCACAGTTAGACTTAATGGGGAATATGAAAGAACCCAGTGTGGTTTATTCAGGGATAATGTAAAAAAAATTCAAACATGTTGAATGCAAGTTTCATTAAAGGAATAGTTTAACATTTTAGCAGAAACCCTTTTGCGCTTTCTTGTCAAGAGTCAGGTGAGAAGATCGATACCATTATCATGTCTGTACGGTAAATATAAAGCTACCGCCAGCATTCTGTTAGCTTAGCACAAAGACTGAGAACAGTAAAACAGCACTACCTCTAAAGCTCACTGATAGACCTATCTTGTTTCTGCAATTCATACAAAAACTAGACTTTAGAGCGCTTGTAGCACCTCTAAAGTTGGCCGTTTCCCCCTGCTTTCCTCCGCTTTCCCTCCGATTTCCAGTCTTTACGCTAAGCTAACTGGCTGCTGACTCTCTAGCTTAATCGTTACTGTACATACATGAGAGTGGTATCAATCTTCTCACCCAAATAAGGGTGGAATGTCAAACTTTTACGTGAAGTATCTTGTGATGAGAGTGTTGATGCTATATACTCTGTTGACTGGTAATGCTGTCATATCCTGAATTTTCTAATTTTGGAGACAATGTCAATGACAGAACATGATTTGTGCTTTTGGGTGGAGCATTGATGTGCAAATATACATTATAGTATAGCGATACTTTATTAGATATGTATTCAAAATGTAACCAAAGTCCATACTATGTAGGGCAAATTCATAAGCTCAGTGGGCCTGACTGCTTCTCTTTGTCTGCCGGACCCCCAGGCTCTGTCCACTCCACACGCCAAGACAGACTGGTGTGGTGTTTAGTTCCAGCACACTGGCTAACTTGGCCCAATGCCCTCATACTCTAATTGACAGTAAACTAACTAAGCTGACTGGAAAAAGGAATACGGACTTTGCTGAAAACACAAACACATCCACTTAAACTGACAGCCTCACTTTAGTTGGTCTGTGCTGTAAATGGATAGTAGCTTTGAAATTGACTTTGTAAAAATGGTAAGTGAAAATGAACAAAAGAAATAATGGAAAAAGGATATGGATTCATTGGCTGGGAGTGAAAAAAGTGACCTGACTGTGGCATAACAGGAGTTTGACAGGAAGCTTACAAAGTGAGATGGAGACAAGAGAGAAAAGTCCTTTTCTTGTTTGAATGAGTCTGGTCTTTTGCCCCCGAAAATGTCACTGCAATGACTGAAGACCCGATGTCCATTTCCGTCACCAACCGCTCTCTCTATCTTTCTCTCTTTCCTTCTCATTCATTGTCATTGCCTTTTCCCTTTAAGTGCACTTTCGCCCACACCACTTGGAAATTGATTGAAACAAAATGTCACAATTATGCCCTGTAGCTCGCCGCTTCAATTATTCATCAATTAGGGGCTAGGCTCTTTTTTTTCTCTCCTCTGAGCTGATTTTTCATTCAGTTTGCTCGAGATGTATGGCTCCCCTGCTGTTAACCAGTCCAAAGTCATTAGTTTCTGGGTTTGCAATTAAAGCTGATGCCTTATGCATGAGGCTCCGACTCAGTAGACACACGCAGTAGCGGCCGCAGCAGCCAGCGAACGAGCTAGCAAGCTCTGGAGGCGTGGATGGGAAATTAATTTGCTAGAAATGAAGTTCTCTCTCTCTCTCTCTCTCTCTCTCTCTCTCTCTCTCTCTCTCTCTCTCTCTCTCTCTCTCTCTCTCTCTCTCTTGTCTGGCAGGTTGGAACAGATGCCACTGGCTGGAGATGAAGATAGAGATGGGGCAATTATGGAGTAGCAGTACAGTTTGATCAGCACTGACAAGGGAATAGCATCTAAGTATGTATAGGTGAAGTAAAGAATTGGATTCAGCAATAAGTGACTTCACTGGGTCTATACACTCAAACCAGCTGATCAGGTACACATAGCTACAAATAATTCAGTCCAATACAACAGTCCCAATAAAACCTGCCCGTATGGAGTTTATAGTGTTTAGTCTTTCGAAAGTCTGAGAGACTTTACGATCATTTTGGAGGATGTACTTTATGGCGCTGTAAAACTGTATTGCATCATACAGAGAGGTGCTTCAATTATTTAGACTATCTACATTGAAATGAATGAGGTGGACATAACAATACAAACACCTCTCAGTAAATTCAAAATACAATATTTTAAAATGAAGTTTAATTGTGAGCCTCCATGTAAGGCTCATGGTGAGAATATGTACAGGATTACATACCTGCACTGACTGACCAATGTGAAGGAATCAGCTGCAGTTGATCCAGGTATTCAAAAGGTTTTGTCTAAGTAGTAATAAGTAATATTACATGTTAGTAATAAGCAAAGTCACCATGTGCACATCTGGTATCCAGCTGTTGCAGTGTTTACACTATTATTGGGTTGGCACACAGCCTAAATATATTCTATCTACATCAACATCACTTGAAGCCTATATTAAGCATTAAAGCGGGATCAAACTGGATCGACATGTTTCAATGTTCATTGGCTGCCACCTAGTGACCACTGAGTCAAATGGCATCTTAGAGATGTTTGATGGACAACAGTGTCATATACTGGAAATCATTGCACCATATGAATATACATCACATCTAACGACTGCCAGACATCTTGGTGAGGTCTGTTTGTTAAATGTGTATATCAACACATCTGTGAGCACAGTCTTAGTTAAAAACAAATGAAATGGGATAGCGAGATTATGAATAGTACATTTTTAATCATTTTATTTATCTTGTAGCAACGCCGTAGTAGGAGTGTCCATCCGTATTAAAGCACTTGTATGAACAAATAAGGGCGCGCACTGGAATAGTCTGAGAAATCCTCATTTGCATGTCCTGTAACACACATAGAACATGATAACCACATTTGAGGTAATTGTATTTTACTTTAGTACATTTCCATTTTTACTTTTACTTGTTCGACCACTGATGACATTTAAGTACATGAGCCACTACATTTTTCATCCTACCTCCTGTATTTACCAGGTCCCAGAGAATCTAGTTATTCCACACAACACCATAACGCAACGATAGTAACCAACCTTCTTCAGACTGATGAAATGCACACACTCCAGCCAGGTGGTGAGGAAGGGCTCCAGGCAGAGTGAACAGCAGCTGCCATTGGCCAACAGGGCAGTCAGGAGTGGGTAGTGGGGAAGCATCCTGTGGACCAGAGAGGACCTGTTTCTGTCCTCTCGCAAGACAAACCTGGCAGTCAGCTCCTTGGAAACAAAGGTGCAACAGGTGCAAATACACCAGTACAAAGACTTATTGTATCTTACACAGTGGGTGTTAAATATTAGGGGTGGGGAAAAATGTGAGAGTGAGAATCAATATAGAATCGAAACGTGAGATAGCAAAAGATTCACACCCCTACAAAATATGTTTACTTTTACCTTTAACGTAAGCACCTCCACATCCTGCGCTGACGACATAGGATCACAGCGCACAAACCGGTTGCCTTCATAGTAAAGCTCCTTCAGGCGCAGCACGTGAAACTACACAGAGAAATGTCCTGCGTCACACAGTGAAGTTTTTTCATATTTCACTATACAGCATTGTGCTGCTGAATTACCTAACACGGTATACTTGTACCTCAACAGGGAACATGGACAACTTGTTCCCAGCCACATCCAGAACTTGGAGTTTTGTCAGTGCCCTGACTCCCTGGGGTGAAAAGTAAGGTAATAGTTTGGTTATGTAGCTGACACATTGTACCGTTAAAATAAAATAAAAGTAACCCCAGTGAACACTCACCTCTGGTAGGCTGCTCAGCTTGTTTCTGGCAACATGCAGCTTGATTAGTTCTTTACACTGGTACAGCTGCTGAGGCAGCGACGACAAATTATTGGAAGTGAAGTTTATCTCCGTCAAACTGGTGAGATGTCCCAACTCGACAGGGACCTCCTCCAGCTTGTTGTCCAGCACACTGAGATGTCGAAGTCGACTCAAACTAATGGGAAACACATGTTTGCATTACATTATTCTTAACACCCTTTGTAACCTTCATGTCTTGAGATACAGATGAAAACAACTTTATTAGTCAACAATAGAGTTAATTAAGCCTAACATGTACAAGTGGTGGGATGTAGCTAAGTATATTTACTCGAGTACTGTACTTAAATACAATGTTACTTCAGTGTTTCCATGTCATGCTACTTTATACTTCTACTCCATTACATTTCAGTGGCGAATATTGAACTTTTTACTGCACTACATTTATTTTGGAAAACTTAGTTACTTTGCAGATTCTGATTAGTAATACAAAATAAAATCCACTAATAACTAATGATGTATTATTATAGATTAAGCCAGCTAGAGTAAACAAAGTAATTTAAATGATCTCCACCTTGACCAGCTGCAACATTAAAGTGATGAACACATTAATGCATACATAATATCACATCATCCAATAATATAACATTCTGAAACTAGGCCACTCCAAATAATGAGTACTTTAAGTATATTTTGATGCCAAAACCTTTACTTAAGTAAGATTTTAATGGCAGGACTTTTACTTGTAGCAGAGTATTTCGACATTGTGGAATTGCTGATTTAAGGAAAAGATCTGAGTACTTTGTCCACCACTGACATGTACACATTTTAAACAGCTAGTGGTCTTAAGAACCTGTTATTGCACATGTGAATATATTGGATACCATGGTGCCATAAATGTACCTTTTAATCTCTGGTGGAAGTCTTTGAATCTGGTTGTGGTTCAGATTGAGCACAACAAGGTGTTGTAAACCATCTGTCAAATATAAACATGACAATAGTTTTAGCTTTGTTTTTTTTAACACACCTTCCTTGGTGCTAATCAAGCAGAACAGTGAGAACCTACCTATCACATCAGGGGGCACTGCTGTAATTTGGTTTCTGAACAGATACAGTTTCTTCAAGGACTCCAGATGGCCCAAAACAGCGGGAACCTCTTTCAAGGCATTATTCCCCAAATTCAGCTCAACCAGCTTGCAGACATTTGCAAAACGAAAAGTATTTAATCACAAATGTGTGTGTAAAAACATTGTGGGTGTCTTGGAACAGCAAAACAAACGGAGAAGACTCACGTGATGGAGAGAGAGCAGCTCGGCGGGCAGGGCGGTGATGGAGTTGTTGTTCAACAGGAGAACTGACAGTTCGGGTAATCTGGAAACACACGTGGGAACGTAGTTTATTTTCTTCGAACTCAAATTTAAAGAAGTTGCTTTTCCGTATAAAGCTCTTACCACTGACTCGTTCATTTCCAAAAAACAACGTCAAGTTTCCATGGCGACAAGACGCTTTTTGGCACGAGGAAGTTTTGCTGTGAGGGTGTAGCGCCCTCTCGTGATACTGGTGCAACTTGTATACTGAGAGTATATGTCATTTGTTTTATGAATGCCTGTGTATTCAATTATGTTGGTTAGATATCTATAATATTTATTTAAAACGTCGTCTGGTTCAATTATTAATTTAGAAAACAAAAATCATGACAAAGACATTTTATTTTGAAACTCTGTATTTATTTTGAAAATACTACATTCACAGATTCAAATGGACTAAAAAACACATACAATTCAAAATAGACACTAGAGATTGGAACATTACATGTGCTGAAGAAATGAAAAGCAATGAATTTGTAAAGCCTTAAATATATTAATGTTTTTATTAGCGTTTTACATTTTGTTCTGTCTTTTTGTCAATATCAATACTTGTGTTTTTCTTAATGATAATTGTATGGCTATGATAAAAAAATATATTTTAAAGAAAAGAGAAGTAGCAGCCTCTAGTGGTGACAGCTGATCATAGCAGGATGTTTGCACGTGCTTCAGTTTGTTGATAACTATTAATTTCCAAAGTAAAAGTAGAAATACCTCAATATGAACTCCATAAATACAAGCACTGAAGTATTATCAGCAAGACCTGTATTAAAAGTGCTCATTGTGAATAAATGCTTCTTTCAGAGTAATATTATGTCATATAACTGCATTATTATTAATAATGCATGCGAAATGTTTTGATGTTAAGGTGAAGCAAGTTCTAAATACTTTATTTACTGTTGAAATATTAATTGATTATATTTATTTAAATTGCATTTTCTTCAGCTAGGTCTGTATTTTGTTTTGTGAAAATTTGGGAAGCAGTATTATGTCCAGCATGCACCTCAGAGGGTTTATGTTTGTTTGTTTGTTATAAACCTTCAGTATGAACAATTGACTACATTTGCCAACATACAATTCAGTCCTATGGTATTGTGCATCAGTGGCAATCAAATTGTCTAAATGTATGTGAAACTTTAATATTACATCAAATTTCATTTAGCTGACACTTTTGTTCAAAGCAACTTAAGTGCAAACAGTCTTGAGGATACAGACTCAGAACAGCAAGAATCTTGCAAGTACATTATCTTCAAACCCTTTTAGGTGCAGTGCATAAGCCTTAAATAAACCAAACCGTTAACTTCAAATTAGCTTTGGGGAGACTGAAATAATTAGGACGGATTGAGGGAGTAGCGTGCAGGGATTTCTTCCTCATTTTGTAGATAATTGTTGTTTAGGAGAGATTAGATTAATTGAATGTGTTCACGCCTCCTGCTTAAATTAAATACAGAAAATGGCCATTTTTCAGTCTCATGTTGAAAACAGTATTCATAATACCATCTTTTTCCTCAGTAATATATAAAAAAAGAAAGAAAGAAAGCAGTGACATACCTTATTAGTATTGTATGCGTTTATGTAGCATTGATATGATTTACAAGTTCCACAATTCAGTTCATCCAACACTACAAATGTTCATCAACCCCTCACTGACTCTGTTGACATATGAAGTGACATCATCTCCTGGCCATTTTGGATAGAAAAAAAGTACGTGGTACACCATTGCTTCCCAAAATGGGCTGAAGTGAACTACGGGGGTCATTGTGATAGACAAAGGGTGTCCAGTGTAAAATCATTTTTTCATTAGCACAGTGATACTGCTTGGAGAACTAGATTTCACTCGGCCCGCTGATATCTTTTGACTTCTGAGACGTACCACTATGTGATGAACTCATTCTGAAAACAGCAACATTCTCTGTTAACCTCATCTTAACATGGTCTTCAATGAGGATGGAGGGGTTGGGGGGGTGTTTCCCTCCAAATACATCTGTATTTAGGGGCCCTTGGTGTGAGTGGTTTGAACACTCTCTGCATTACACACATGGGGTGTATGTCCCAACAAAGACTGAGCTGTCCCTCAGCTGTCCTCTGCGTTGGCTGGGTCTTTTAGCTGCTCCACAGAATTGTAGTGCTCTCCTAGTCCATAGGCGTGACGCATATAGCTGCAAACAATAAGAACATATATTATTCTGTGAGTCAAGAGGTCTGAGATATACCTTTCCAAATCTGATGTGAAAAGCATGTGTCATTTAATATAGATAATGCATAGCTTAGAGTTAAACAAGTGTCTGTCGACAGCTTTAGTGTGCTGTTTGATAGCCATGATATCAATTTCCCAACATGCAGTTACACGAGGGTCCAGAACTGTCATGTCTTTCATGAACAAGTACAGTAAGCATGTAATGTTTTCAGATTCACATAACGTTATACATTTACTGTATATACTTTAACAGTTATGCTAATGCTACCTGAATCCCTGACAAAACATAGCAGCATACACACAACGTACACAAGGGTGATGGGTTTACTATCAAATTCCTCCCCAATTTTTATAGGCGAGGAGTCGGCCTGGATCACTTCCATTGGCGTGTGAAGAACTTGGGTCAAAGCTCGCAACTGTTGGGGAAAAAAAGTCAGTGATGATTAAAAAGTAAAAAAAAGAGCAACAAGCGCATCTGTGACAAATGGTTAACAACTCACTTCCAGTTGTCCACCCCAAGCTGCTGTGTGCTCCACGTCACTGCAGTATTTCTCAAACTCATCTGGAGACCACAAACACTTGCATGAATACTGTGAGTACACACATGTCATGGAATATCTATGGCTGCCATTTTTGGTCTTTAAAAAAAAAAAAGGATAGTTTGGGTGTTACAGTACGGAAGCAAAGCAATGTACTTCTGTAGACAGCAAGAGTTTGAGATCACAAAAAGGGCCACAAACAACATTATTAACAGTTTAAGTGCAAGCTATAATTAGAATATCTTAACTGCTTCAAGCAAACAGGCTCCATTGACTTTACCTCGCAGAACATGAGGGTTGCTGGTCTGATTGGTTAGTTTGTTTGTGTTCTTGTGTGACTTTGGTGAATTTCCCAAAGTCACACAATATCTCAACTTACTGTTTTATTTCAATGGAGTGGCTTTAGTGAAATAGAGATAATGGCTTCAGTTACCAGCAGAAAGGGCTGCCTGACGGCAAGGTAAAGTGATAAAAATATTCTAAATATAGCGTACACTTAAAACTGATATGGATTTCTTTTTAGTTGTCTAAAATATGTGTTGGTGCTCCCCCTGTCCACAGCTGTACTGTACACTGCTTAGCTTCAGTGCAGTGCTCCTGTCAGCTCCTCCAAACTGGGGCCACACTGACCGTCATCTATACACTTCAAAACAGCCAAACTATCCCTTTAATATACACATACCTATGGCGGATTGTTTCTGAAAGCCCAAAACAGAGATGTTAGGGTTACCTGTTGTGTACATGTCACCAGTGTTGGAGTTGGTGAGGAAAGGCAGGAAGTCGTCGGCATGGCCTCTCATGCGCTCAGCAGTGCGGGACCGCAGTTCTTTCACACTCATGATCAACGCAGGCTGGAATAAAACAGCATAGAATATGTACTCTGTGTATGACCTTTAGTAATAACATATGTATGAACTTTGTTGAGAGTTTGTCAGAGCACCGTTCAATTGTAGCAACTCTAGACAGTGCAGTGGCATGGGAGTGAAGACTTTTGCTTATTACATTTCTGATTGGGTATTCAAACTACGGCTACATAAGACTCCAATAACAATGTTTACCTTTGATCGCTGTGCCAGCTGATCTTCAATGGCACGGTACATGCAGTGGCCATCAGAAGAGATCTCTTTGATCTGAAGCTGTTGAGCGGCGAGTTTCTGAGCCAGCTTCAAACCCTCCTGGTGCCTGACACCCTGCAGGTTTTGCACTTCGGCCTCTGCTATCCTGCTCTCCCTCTCCTTCTCCTGCGCAGCCTTCTTGTCCTGGACAGCATCATTCAAACAAAATGCATTTAATAAGTACTTGAAACCATGACTGAAACAGAATTAAAGAAGGAAAGCAAACACAGATGGTTGAATAAACTATTAATATACAAGTACTTTGTTTATTATTCAGAGTGTTGTCTTTTGTGAATGGTAATTCTAGTAAATAAGGATTAGTAGCCTGAGGTGTGCTTCTTCCACTGTAAACTAAATGACAGTTATATTGCTGTGGGAAATAACAAACAGCAATAAAAACGGTCTTATTTGAGGTGGAACCTGTATCTCACCCTTCTCTTCTGGGCCTTTGTTAGACGTGGCTGTTTGGCCTCTTCTTCTTCTCCTTCTTCTTCTTCTTCTTTTTCACCCTCCATCTTCATGGTCTCCACTCCATTTACCGCATCTTCCACCTTGTACGATTGAGCAAGGAGAGCTTTGGTTATGTTGAACATTCCCTTTTATCGAATAAACAGACTTGATGTAAGAATAAATTAGATACAAATGTGAGAAAAAAGACATTTTGCGCACACATTTGCTTCTTTTACACTGTACCTCTCAACTGATTGAATACAATTATGTGCATTTTCAATACACCTGTCTGCCTCGTTTAGAGCGATAAATGAATTAATAACAATACCTGTTGAATAATAAATGATACAGATTGCATTGGTACATCTTTTTTTAATTCTAATGCTTAGCAATGAGATTTGTCAATTGCATGATGTGCGTACGTTTGCACTACTTGCACTTTTGTAATCATTGCATTTTGCAAACTTCATGTTCGCTATTATTTGTTGTTGCTGCATGTACAGAATGTTTCTTGTTGTTGATAGTGTTTTTGTTGGTGGTTGTATGTACTGTATAGTACTGAATGCACATATTTACCTCTGTGTCAGTTGTAGATTTGAATTGCATCAATTCCTCCTCATGTTTCTCGTTGAGGTCAGCCTCTATTTTTGCAATCTCCTCTGTCATCTGTTTCCTCCTTTTCTTGTCGTTTTTGGGGATTGCATTTTTCATGCTCTGGATTTTAGCTAAATATTAAGCACAAGAACAGATTGTCTGATTGTTGATAATTCAATAAAGCCTACACACACTAAATGCAAAATTCAGCTCTCAGGTGTTGCTGGATGTTGGGTGGAGAAGTGAAGAAGAAGAAAATGTGATGGCTGCGATGATCTCACAGATGGTATAAATGGAGATCAATGTCAGTTAAGTGGTTAGAAGAAATGTAAAATGTATTTAAGCCATAAATCATATGTGTCAGGAAACTGCTGCTGCACCTGTCTCCATAAGTTAAAAATAGTTTAGCTTGGCAGAAAGAGGGTTAGCTATTTTTATTCTAAAATCTTCGATGTCCCAGCTTCTATTTTGCCTTTGACAGGCGATGCACAACGTATTTTAACATCAGTGATGAGAGTTTGAATGACAATTTTGAGATGCGAACAAGCTGACCGTAAACGTGAACACAGTTGAGGTTAGCTACCTTGCATATCTTTCTTTTCCTTGCGGTGCTGCTTCGCAATCTGTTCCTCTGGTGTCTCCACTATCTCCTCCTCCATAACTGGATGCTGCTCAGTTTGTTCAGTGAGCTATTTAAAACTGACAACTGTTGGATAAACAAAGTGTTTTGAAGTCCCTGTCATAAAATAAGCCACATCAATGACGAGAGATACAAATATATATTCCACAATAAATAAAATGTGCTGAAATGAATTTAACCGGAAGTGACGAGGGCGCAGGGCGGAGCTTTCTTCTTCTTCTCTTAGCTAAACGCGATTACTTTTGCTATACCGCCACCTCTGGGCTTGTTATAACACTACAGTTATCTCCTGTCATAGCAGCCATGCATCTGTAATATATTGTATGTGTTCATTCAAATTATCCTTTTCATTTGCATTAATATTTAGGAGAATTTCAAGATAAATTTCAAGCAGGATCTTTTCTTGGACCTGTATTTGGATGTTTTTTAGATTATGTGAACAGCTTTTACAAAATGCTTGTTTCACTTCCACCTTTTTCCATGTCTTAGTTGCTCAAACGTCACATCACGCTTCCCTCCAATGTTCTTTTAATTAGAATTTCCCAACCTGGGTTCTGATCAGCCGAAAGGTTAACATAAATTTAAAAAAAATGCATTCATTCAACAGAGCCCTCGACCTCGCAATAGCTTCCGCGTAGTTTTTTGAGACTTCACTATATATTTTACAGACATAATAACTCAATCTCAAAAGACAAAAGGTTTTGTCTCTGTTTTTATGTACATAATGATAAATATTCCAGGATATTGGAAATAGCCAGACTGCCATCTTCTGGGGTTATTATCTATTTATAAATGTGCTCCATTCAATCCTAACTTCACTGCACGTTAGACATATAACTGTAGGTGTGGTGATGTGGTGATTTTTAGTGGTCTAGTGGTACACCTTCCAAACAAAAAACACTAGAAGGTCGGGAGTTCAATACCAGGCTGCCACCATTGTACCCCTGAGCAAGGTACTTAACCCTGAGTTGCTCCAGGGAGACTGTCCCTGTACTTAGTTCAATGTAAGTCGCTCTGGATAAGAGCGTCTGCTAAATGACCTGTAATGTAATGTAATAACTGTCTGTGAATGTTACCTAAACGTTGTATACAGTATATTAACTTTCAGATAATCTTCAGGCAATCATTAAGTTGTTTTAAGAATAACTTGCCGGGAACCTCAAGGGAACGTTCCCCCGAGGTCCTTCAAAGGTTCAATGAAAATAACCTTTTGGGAATCCTTCTGGGAATGAACTGTTACACCTAATGGGAACATTCCTCAAACGTTTTTTGTTTGTTTTTTACATTGAGGGAACATGTTTTCTTTGCCTTGTTTCCAAAAATCAATCTTTTTTGCTTTTTTCTTGTGAAGTACTTGATACCTTCACCTCTTTAGGCCTCTAAAAATGTATCCAAGGAAACAGTGAATCGGAAAAATAATTATTTGATTGAACTGCTCGCAACTCTTTGTGATGTTTATGTGTGGTATGGGGTCAAAAATAGAAGCCAAAAAGGTAGTCGAGAACCTGCTTTAAACAACAGTTGCATGGTTATGAGTGATAACAATAACAAAACTTGCTTTATTTAGACACAAATACTGATCTCTGTTTATGGACACATCACAAGGTGTTCTTTATCTCCCATCTGCTTCAGTTTGGTTCCTTTTTATACAAACAACTTAAAGGTATGTATATTGTTCCTAGGCTATAATTGTAAATATCAATTGTGAATATTGTGTTTTCATTCAGATCCATCTGCATTTGTGGATATAAAACTTAACATATACAATTTAAGATTTTAAATAAAGACATAAGACATCCAGATAAGTTTTCCCATAATAAAAATAGCATCTCTTTTTTTGTAAAAACAATCTTATTTCCACATAACATGTCAAATACATGTTTTCAATCAATGGCTCAATCAATCCAGAACAATTTAACATGAGTGCATTCATAAAATAAATGTAGAACTGTAGCCTACTACAGGTAGGCAACTACTACTACATTACAAACTAATCCATGTTTTTATCTCAAGCCGACTCGATTACTGTAATGCACTCTTTATCGGCCTTCCAAAAAAAACAACGGAGAGACTTCAGCTCATACAAAACGCTGCAGCGAGGCTGCTGACTAGAACCAAGAGGAGAGACCACATCAGTCCAGTGTTAGCCGCTCTACACTGGCTTCCAGTAACTTTTAGAATTGACTTTAAGGTCCTCCTTCTTGTATACGAAAGAGGTTGACGCTGTAAATGTAAATACAAGGGTCAATAAAGAGTTTGACAAAGACTACCAGGAATGGGTAGCAAAGGGAGTAAACCAGTTGAAGGGCCACAGGGGCCCATTGTTGATCTCATGCTTTCAAAATATGGTCCTGATAGTTTAAAACATTTACAAGAATGGTGTGATGAATGTGGTTTTCCGACAGGAGGGTCGTTAAGTACTGCATGGATAGGGAAACTAGGCTGTTATTTTAGACTATTTTAATTCTGCGATTTTACATCAACACTGTGAATATTGTACTGTAAATGTTCTTATTCTGTCTAATCTTGTACTAATTGTTATGTTTTTGCTGTGAAGCTGCAATTCTTGTATGAAAGGTGCTATACAAATAAAGCTTATGATTACAGAATACACAGGATTCTGATTTTTTCCGAAAGTGGATTGATTACATTTATCATTTTAAAAAAACTCTTCACTAACTTTAATGTTGACAAAATATGTGTTATCCAAATCAGTTCCCAATTAATGTTCTCAATGTGATTATTCCAACAATGTTTGCTACGAGAAGTTGCAGGGCAATGTATCATAGTCCAAAAAAATAATTAGTTATCCTTTATGTTGACATTTAATAAAACATCTGGCTGAGAAACTCATTTGAGGAGGGCAGACGTGCTGCGTGACGTGGCACGGGGGGCGGAAGAGCTTGTTTGTGTTTTGGTTCTGAGGGGAAGTTACGAGAAGAAAGAAAGGAGGAGACGTGACGGGATTGTTGAAACTATTTTCTTGGTTCCCCAATACCAACCCACCACAGTGTCCCGGGCTCCGTGTGTAAATACTACAGCAGTGGTATTTAAAGTTCAAAACATCGTCTGGCTCTCAGGTAGTGTACTTGACATGAATCGACAAGTTGTGGCTTCCAGCTGGCTGACAGGCTAACGCTCAGCGGGGACTAACGTTAGCTAGCTCTGTCGCTAGCTGCATCCAGCTAATCACGGTGATGTTTGTTAGCTAAGGGAATGCAGAAATACAGGCCTTTGTCACGTCTTACCGAGTCCAGCTGTTCATCTTCTGTGTTGTTTTGGTGCCCTTAGCAAGTGACTAGTAATGTCTGGTATAGCAAGCTCAATGACAGGCTTACTTTGTGATGGCTAACGGATAAATGGGTGCAATCAGGTCAGTGGGTGGAATGCTAACAGTGCGAGCATGCTAACGTCAATGTTTGTTAATTGAGGGTTGGCTACTCCCCATTAAATAACTTTAGTCAACCAACATAACATTTCAGTTTCATATCGTTGTGTGGCAATACAACGACTAGCTTGTTAACTCGTCTTATTTGTTTATTTATTAGTTAGATCAGCGTGTCGTTGTATGTGCTTTTCTTAAAGTGGTTGGGAGGCTAACCTTACTGGTCAGTTAAAGAGCTATGGTTGGCTAACAGCAAGTAAGCTAACTAGCTAGTCAACAAAAACAATTTGGAAAATCTCGTCCCCTTCTAAAATGATTACAGATGCACGCCTACAGCTAACTTGAGCCAGTGTGTTTCCAGTCAACTAACGACAGTCAAATATGTTGTGAGCATTGCAATGCGCAGCGTTTGTTGACAGTCGCTGTCGTCAGTCTGAGTAAACGCAGTTACTATTTTTACGCTGCAGTTTCTTAAGCACATTCGTTTTCTTCTTGCAAGGCTGCGTTTATATCTTGTCAAATGTTCTTTGTAACGACCCTTACTAGTCACTTGCATGGGCTTTGTGTCACAAAGCTTTTTATTCAAGAGTATTATTCCCAATTCCCGGATATGTTTTGGTATTTTAATAATTTGATAGGTGTGTGAACGCTTTTTGTCAGATGCATCCCTCCTTAGTTTGATATTAATTCAGCAGAGCCTTTGGTATTGCAACACAAGTTAAGGTTTTGCTTAAACTGTGGCCTCACACTTCACCATAGAGGCCACAATATCAGCAAACATGTCACTAATATGCTTTACAAAGAGGGCTTTTTTGCAGAGCCATTGTATGTTATTGCTTATTTTAATATGATAAGGTATCTGTACTTTTGTTAGTAAGCATAATATCTGTCTCCTGGATAAGGGAGTTGGTGGGAGGTGCACAGTTAAAGTCATAATAGTCATTTTTTGTTGTCGGGGACAAGATTCCACAGATCTTGCTTAGGAGAAACTTTCTCAGCAAATTGGACATAGACTGTGATTATGTTCTGACAGCAGCTATTTGTTGTTAAGTTAGTCAGCCGTTCAATGCTAAATAAGTTACTAAGCAATGCATGGCATGTATACATACAGAGGTTCTTGCAGTTATAAGACGCTCAAGTAATGTGGGTGGGTGAAAACTTGTGAAACTACTCTGGTTCTTGACAAGGCTTCCTTTGCTGGATCTTACTGAATGTGGTTGTGGTGGGCTTTCTCTGTGCCTCTTTCATAATTGCATTCATAAAGGCAAGGAATGCCTATGGTATTGTCAAGTCAGGATAGGTAGGACCAGACAAAACAGTCCAAACTAACTAGGCTAATGTTTCTTATGATACTTCATTACATAGATATATTAGAACAAATATTTATTAAAAACTTGACCAATAATCCCTGAACTGATCGATAGTAATAAGATGCATAAAATAGGGCCTGCGTAATAATGACATACACTTGTTCTATCAGTGTATTCAAAACACACTTTTGGCTATAACTCAAGAATTCATACGCTAATTATGACAATTTCACACAAATGTCTAATAGGATATAATTATGAAGTCATGACATTTTGGACAGACATGGATGTAAACAGCAACTTGACTAGTTGGTGGAGCCATGCAACCACATATAAGCAGCAATTCTAGTTTTTGCATGATCTAATTCTAAATAGGCGACAAAAGCTCATTCCTCATATTTGGCAGGTTTAACATGTACACTAGTTTATTATTCTATTTGTGTTTAGTCTTGCTAACCTGCATCAGAAGGATTCATGTTTGCACTTAAACATCCCAATTAACCCATGATCATTAGGACAAGCCACTGAAAATGTCACAGTTTAGACTTGTATATTGCACAGTTTGATTATCATAGTCTGCACCCTTTCCCCTTACACAGAAGTAAATCAGACTTATTTTTTTCTATGGTTAAATGTTTTTCATGCATTTTTTTTTTTAGTTTTTACATGTCACCCAGTTGCAGATCAAGCCCTATATTTATAATTCCCTTTGAATTGACCCAATACTTAAAACCACCACTAACCGCTTGCCCAAAATGATCTCTCAGAGATCACGCTGTGGTTTTTATTATTTCCCATGTACATAGTAAAACTGTATTTCTCACAAGTGTGTCATATCGAAAACCAAAAGTTATGTTCTATTTTGAGCCATGTAGAGTCCCTGATTATATCATAGCAAAGACTATAACTATAACTGGACAGCTCTAAAACAAAATGTCAGCTGTAGACTCTGCTGCGTCAAGATTTTGGTATCACTTTGGCAGTTTAAGAAAATTTGCACTTTTTACACAAAATTTAAGCAGATAGGTTTGTCATGTTTATTTTGAGGCAAGCTCCACTCATGTTCATTACTCGTTTATAGTCCGTAAACCTTATTTCCTCTCTTGCTTCTTGCAGCAGAAGTCCTGCTTGTGAGGTTTGGCACACAGGACACCGGGGGATCTGACTAGGTCATGGCCAATCGGGGAGGAGCTACGAGACCCAATGGACCCAATGCAGGGAACAAGATCTGTCAGTTTAAGCTGGTGCTGTTGGGGGAGTCAGCTGTTGGGAAGTCCAGCTTAGTGCTCCGCTTCGTCAAGGGTCAGTTCCATGAATTCCAGGAGAGCACGATAGGAGGTGAGCTTCATATCAACAAACTATTTCTCAATAGCTGCCAGTTGGTTGTTACCCAATTATGTGTGCTTCCTTACAGCCAGTTGGGTGCTTTGTTATTGTCATGACAGCATCCTTAAAATAAATATTTCAAAGCTCTTAAAATTGAAAAAAAATTCAGTTAAATTGTTTAGTCAGGATCATTGCCACATTAGTAAAGTAGCACTTGAATCAAGCTACAAATGTCATGAATTACTTTTCAGTAAAAGTGGAAATGTGTTTGTCTCACATAAAGTTGACACTGCTTTGTCTTCATAGATTTATGATCTGTGTTGTTTACATGGCATTATAAAAAGTATTGTTTTGGTGTAAATCTTGATTATCTAATGCTGACTCACCCCTCACCTTTTCCTTTCAGCTGCCTTCCTCACCCAGACAGTGTGTCTCGATGACACAACAGTGAAGTTTGAAATCTGGGACACTGCAGGTCAGGAGCGTTACCACAGTTTGGCTCCCATGTATTACAGAGGAGCACAGGCCGCCATCGTGGTCTACGACATCACAAACGAGGCACGTTCATTCACCCCTGACGTTCTTTATACAATTGTTCCAACATCTTACTCTAACTTAAAGTTGGACAAATGATACTTACCATAATCATGCCCTCGAGTGAAGTCCGATAACTTCAGAAGTGAACAACAAGTTGTAGTTCAAATACAGCTGGCGGCCTATATGGAAATGTTGGAATTTGAAAGAAAATATCTTTTGAAGTTACTGAACACATGACAACAGTTCTCACTTTATTTTCTATTTGTAGGAGTCCTTTGCTCGGGCAAAGAACTGGGTGAAGGAGCTGCAAAGACAAGCTAGCCCTAACATAGTCATCGCTCTGTCAGGCAACAAGGCTGACCTAGCCAACAAGAGAGCTGTCGACTTCCAGGTAAGAGCAAACACAGTGTGTCGTGACTGTCTGTAGTGGTTTGGCTTTTGTTTTTTTTGCTATACTGAGGGGTTTACCACAAGGCAAGATTGGTGGTTTACTGAAGTATAAAAAAACAAACAGTTTTCATTGTCATGACGGTGGCTCTCTTGTGGCTGCACACAAACCTGCTCCAGACTTATGTTCAGATTGAAATCGGCTAAAAAGCTTTTTTCACTAATCAACTCTTTTTTTTAGAAATAGCGTCACTCTACAGTCAATAGTCATGGGGCATTACATTATATTTTAAAATGATTGTTTTATATTCAAAGGAATTCGGCAGAACGTTCAATGGCACAGTCAATGAATGCTCCAAATGCCTTCTTTCAATGGTAGTGTGCACGGAGCCTTATGAAGAAAACCTGGTTTAACAGAGCAAGTAGATGACCGCTGTCGTGGTGCCTGTTATCTCCGTGTGGGGTTTTATTCTCGCTCGAGCCAGCTAAGGCAAAGACGAACTTGCTTCATGGTACACTCCTCTGATCTCCTACTTCTCATGGAATTCTCTGTTTTGTCTCAGTTTTTAATTTTAGGTTATTGTTTCCAAAGCATACAGGACTAGTGACTAGTTCCATTAGTCTTCACGGCCAGGACTTGAAGTCACATTTAATCGTCGTTTGTTGTCCCTGAATACATGCATGTGCGAGGACATATTGAAAACTCGTGTTGTTTACGTTGTGTTGACAGGATGCTCAGTCATACGCAGACGACAACAGCTTACTTTTCATGGAGACGTCGGCCAAGACATCTATGAATGTGAATGAGATATTTATGGCCATTGGTGGGTAAATCTTGACACTTTTTTTTTCTTTATATCTTGCCAGTGCATTTGTAGAATGTTGCAGATGGATAAATAGACAGGTATCCGAGCCAGATTAAGGTGAATCCTTCTGGTATTTGCTATGATTTATATGAATGTATTTCATCTGTAACTTCTGCACCCCGCAAATAAAAAAAGTTGCCGTTTTATTGTTGTTTTTAATGTAGTTTTGTTGTTCCCCTTCAGCTAAGAGATTGCCGAAGAGCGAGCCACAGGCTGCAGGAGCCAACAGCGGGCGAAGCCGGGGAGTGGACCTGACAGAAGCTGCCCAGCCAGCCAAGGCTCCATGCTGCAGTAACTAACGTGAAGAACGCCTTCCCTCCAACCAACCTGTAGAGCAGTAACTAATGCGGCTGATGCCTTGAATGCCACCGCAGTTACTAATGCAATGTGTTGTATTCTTCTCTCCAATTCTCTGCAACACAAGAAAAGATGCCCTGTGCCCTCACTTCTTTTTGCAGTAACGAAGTCAATGCCATTACACTGATCTCTCCACATGGCTCCGCCTCTTTTCCTCCATCATGGTTCTGCTGCTACCCAGTTAAGCCTCCTAACCATTATTTCCTACTGTTCTGCCATCCAGCTTGTTACATCTGTCAATTATTATTGGCGGATTAATGAAAGCAGATATTAGAGACATTAGTGCACCCTGCCTTCCATCATCTTCCTTCCGACCTGTAGATTTGAGTCTCATTTAGAGGAAGTGGTTACTTCCCTTATTGTGTGATAGCTTAAGACTCTACTGCTGCATTTATTACTCCAGTCTTCTGTTTTTGTTCCATTTTTTTTATTTGATCATTTTGTTACTTATTTGTTTGCTATATTTTTTTCTAAATTATGGATGCACAAACCTGTATACTTACAGTGTATATGGCCTACAATAGAAAAACAAAAAACATTTGTCTGCAGTAGAGCATTATAGAAGACGAGTGTATTATTGTGAATCTTAAAAAGAGGAGAGGCGGAGGGCGGAGAGAGAGAAAGACAAGGAACCCTAAGCTCCACACCTCTCTCTCTCACTTGGACCCTTTTATCTTAAAAACACTTGTGGACTGAATTCCTCTTTGATTCTCTCTCTCTCTCTGATTGCCTCTGCCTGCCCACGCTATCCATGTCCATTCCCCCTCTAAACCCAAAGTAGCACTAGTATACATTTCTCTAAGGCTCCATTCTGGGGTCATGCCTGCTTCTAGCTGTCCCTAGTGGCATTGTGCAATGTTTCACAGTATTTACTCTGTGACTTGAGTGTCTGCAAGGACCAATGCAGCACCAAAAACGACCCTGTTTCACCTAGCTCTCTCCACAACAAGGCGCAGGGGCCTCTGAGGTTCACATCAGTGTCTCCTGATGCAGTGTCCTTTCATCAATCCTGTACAGACCTTCCCTCTGTCGTTATACTTTGGTCTCTTGGTTTCTGTTTTTGGATGATTTTTGTTTTATGCAGATTACCTTTTCCACTGTGTTAATGTTGCTGGACCGCTGCTGGGTTTGCATCTGGTAAAAAGCAAAGGTGATGGTTGGGAGTTGCAATATGTAAGGCTACTTCATAATCAACAGTGTGAATCATAATTATTTGTCATCTTCTCCTGTTTTAGGAAGTGCTTTTACAAACTGGGCCTGGGCTGGCTGGCTGATGACAGATTTCATCCATAGACTCAATCACACGTGCCCATTTATGTGTGTGTGTGTTTATACACACATTTGCACATGAACACACACACATTACATCGACTTCTTCCCTCTGAACACCGTCAGACATGAACATAAATGTACATAAGAATACACACAGTCTGTTACACCTCTCCCTCACCTATGTCGAGCACACACTTTTCCCCCTGTCCCTAAGCCCGCACTATACATTGTTACACACAGCGACACACACACGCACACGCACATATACATACATGTGGTCAATAACTCTTCTTACAGGTCTTACTCATGCCTTGCACTAATGATGCTCATGAATATATCTTGTCATAATTACAGCCAGTGTGATATAAATATATATATAAATATATAAATAATATACTGTAAATAGGGTGTTGCAGTGTAGTCTACCTTTTTTCGATTTACCAGTGACAGGACTAATGCTTGCTAGGGAGTTGTGTAGAAAATGAATAAAAAAAAACTGTACAGTTAGTAGAACATAACATCTACAATCTGGGTTTGGAGTTTTGTCGCTGTTCCTTTTTTCACACAAATGGTTAAATTATAATCAGTGGTGGTCTTTATAAATGTATGTAGTGTTAACAAAAAAAATGAAATTGCATTTATTTAGTAGTCTGTCTTGTACCTTTTTTCTCAAAAGAAAAAAATAATATCCAAATATTTTGGTTTATACTTTTAACATTATCTCTCTTGCATTTCACTAATTCTTTTTTTTTTTTAGTGGTATCAGGCTACTTGTCCAGTATTCCTCCGTGTAAGTAGACCCAAACCTCCAGAAACACTGGTTGTAAAAGCTCCAGAGGAGTCGGACACTGTACAAAACAGTTTGATTAACCAACTGTATGCCCCTCCATAACATCTCAGTAACCTTGTGACGATATTGTGGGAACAGTGTAACAACTATCACCTGGCACGATGGTGGTGTGGTTCATGAATAAATGAGTTAACACATAATAAGGATGTAAATTGTATGGGTTTTTTGTTGCCGTGAACACTTAATTGCAGCCGAAAACATTTAAATGCAAGCATTTTACAGTAATGTTATGTAATGACCAAATAAATACTGAAATAAATTTGATCATTTATCATTGTAATCAGAGTGTGTGTGTGTGTGCATGGACTTCCCACAGATTGTTCTGTCATGTTTGCTTTTTCTAGGTTAAGACTTACAGTTTAACTCTCCTTCACTCCTACCATTCAACTCGACATTGAATTGATAAAAAGCTATTTTTATTCTTTGGTCATCTCTGACTTTTAACCTGCCAATCATTCTGCAATAATTGACAGAATTTGATTAGATAACATGATTTCTTTCTTTCAGGTGTTAAAACAAATTGTTCTTCAAATAACTATTTCTTTTGTTTTTCTACATTTTTTAATAACTATCAATATAGTCTTTAAAACATTGAGTATTTGTATTAATTGTACTAATTCCTTTATAATGCATGACATTACCACGATTCAATAGTCACTGTGTGCACAGCATGGCAAGTCACATTTTATTCTATTACATTTGACCTTGAAATTTTGCTACAAATGGGTGCATTTTGTGACCTCTTCTCTGAATTGTAGTGAATTTGGCCTATCCCATTTGAGTCCCCTAGCGGAGGAAAATGGGCCTACAGTGAGAAATTAAAAAATAAGGATGAGCGCCATGTCTGATCCTCCGCTTGTGGAATAGAGCGGACGGCAGAGCGAATATTTCCCGGGCCGGGGGTCCCGTCGGGGTTCCGTGTGAATCATGGCCGACAGCGCTGGGATTCAGCAAGGTTCGCCGGCCATCGGGGCAGCGGGCCTGGTTCCGGCCGCTCCTGGAGCCGGGGGGACGGAGGGCTCCGGCGCCGCTGGAGGATCCGCACGTATCGCCGTGAAGAAGGCGCAACTCCGCTCTTCACCTCGGCCGAAGAAACTGGAAAAACTCGGAGTGTATTCATCCTGCAAAGTATGCTATATATGCAGATGGCTGACTTTAAAAACACCGATTTAAAGGGTTTATTCCTAATAAATCGTATTTCCTGGGCTTGGTTGCAATAGTTTACAAAATGCAAGCGCAGCAAAGGAAGCCATTGCCGCACTTCATTTTTTTCATTTTGCATGCACGGACCAATTATTGAAAGAGCGATATTAATAATCTAGTTAATAAAAGCGTTATTGTTGCAGGACCGTTAAGCGGGGGCCTTCCAGCTGCAAGCTTTCCGCTGTATGTATAATGTTACTATATTTCTGTCTAGGTGGGGGGTCGGTGAACGTAAACATTGGCTTGGCGCTGGTACTTGGGAGTAGCTGGCTGTGTTGCACAAGGGCTGCATCCCAGTGTGTGTGCTTCGTGCACGGTCTGAGGCTTTCCACGGGAAATGATACAGTGTCCCCGTGCCGTCTGTCAACGCACGGTGTTAAATAGAGACGATTTTATTGGTTTTATGCAGTATATCATCCGCAGAGAGGGACGGGGTCTTTGTTTTGACAGGGTGACAGCTGCTGGAGGGGCGGAGTTTGTTTTTGTTTCATGGCGCATGCTCAGTGCGGCAGCTCCAGCTGACGCTGACAGGCCTTCTCACAGCACCTCTTGATACTGTACAAAGTCAATCATAACAAATCTACATAAAATTGAGCGACATTGTCAAGTTTTGAAATGTATGTGTATGCTGCTACGGCCCATTTAATAAAATAATATATAATTAGGAAACGTTTAGGGCCCACAGTGTACTGTTGACTTAAAACAGCAACTCCACCTGCCAGCCGTGAAACACCATAACCACACAACCACAAACATCAAATTATTTCAGTTTTAGAATACAATTCAGCTTGTATTATTTTTTCTTCTTAAAAGATCATTACAACTTTAATCAGTTTATTGCTACTCACAATGACAGCTGAGTATGAATCCTTTGTTTCACAGATTAAAAAGGTGATTAATCTTCATCTGTATTCCTGCTTGTACTCATTTAAATTGTGTTTTTTCCTAGGCTGAGGGAGCCTGTAAGTGTAACGGCTGGAAAAGTCAGAACCCCCCTCCTACGCCCCCACGAACTGACCAGCAGTCCAGCACAGTAAACCTGCAGGAGCCTTGTCGGAGCTGCTCTCACACTTTGGGTACGTCAGCAAGTTTAAGAAAGAAGCTACAGCTGATAATAATACTAAACAGTACAGAGAATGGGATAAACCATTTTGAGGGTTATTCTTTTTTTTTTTCCTAGGTGATCATGTGACCCATTTAGAAAATATTTCCGAGGAGGAAATGAACAGACTTCTAGGTATTGTCCTGGATGTGGAGTATCTCTACACATGTGTTCACAAAGAGGAGGATGCTGACACTAAACAGGTCTACTTTTCCCTTTTCAAAGTAAGTCTCCACTTTTACAATCATGCTGTGTGTGTGTGTGTGTGTGTGTGTGCGTGTGTGTGTGTGTGTGTGTGTGTGTGTGTGTGTGTGTGTGTGTGTGTGTGTGTGTGTGTGTGTGTGTGTGTGTGTGTGCGTGCGTGCGTGTGTGTGTGTGTGTGTGTGTTTTCTTTCAGGTGTTTAAACAAATAGTTCTTCAAAGAACACATTTTTTTGTTTTTCAGTTTTTAAAATAACTAAATATAGTCTTTAAAACATTGAGTATTTGTATTAAGTGTACCAATTCCTTAATTCCATTTGTTCTACTTATTTTTCAGCTCTTGAGGAAATCCATCCTACAGATGGGTAAGCCGGCGTTAGAAGCACAGGAGAGTCCTCCATTTGAAAAACCCAGCATCGAGCAGGTAATCACATGTCTACCAAAGTTAATCAACTGCAAACACAAAAGAGACACAGATGTGTTCAGTGTGTTCCCATTCAGTTATTTTATTTTTTCCAAATAGGGGGTGAACAATTTTGTCCAGTACAAATTCAGCCATCTGCCGTCGAAGGAACGTCAAACCATTATGGAGCTGGCTAAGATGTTTCTCAACCAGATCAACTACTGGCAGCTGGAGACGCCCTCCCAGAGACGCCAGAGGGTTCCCAATGATGACGCAGCTGGATACAAAGCCAACTACACCAGGTAGAAGCACTGCCAGATGTCCTGCCAGATATGCTGTTAACATGCATCACACCTGTTTACACTCAGAGTTATGTCTGTGTTGTGCAAATTATAGATGGCTCTGCTACTGCAATGTGCCTCAGTTCTGCGACAGTCTACCCCGGTATGAGACCACTCAGATCTTTGGCCGGACTCTGTTGCGTTCGGTGTTCACTGTGATGAGAAAGCAACTGCTGGAGCAGGCCAGACAGGAAAAGGACAAGCTGCCACCTGAGAAACGCACACTCATTCTCACACACTTTCCCAAGTAAGAAAAACAAACATATTGAAACTCTGAGATTGAGCACAAAAGAATATACCAAAACCGTAATTATATATTTAGGCTAACGTATAATCAGCCACAAAGCAGAGGCACTCCCACACTACCCATGCGTGCACATTCCCAGTATCAAACCACGCAGTAACCACATACATGTGCGTATGAATGCCTTTTTATTATATTGTGTGGTTGTTGTTGTTTTTTTGGCACAGGTTCCTGTCTATGCTGGAGGAGGAAGTGTACAGCCATAATTCTCCAATCTGGAGCCAAGACTTCTTGGCAGGAGCGTCAGGAGGGCAGATCCCTATCCACACAGGTAACACTTCACAGTCACACCCTTCAAGATGACTTTAGATAGTGTAAGAAATGTCACTTAAGAATAAGATCATAAAAAGATGTTCTTACAGTATTCATTTCCTTTTGTTGCTCTGTAGTTATCAGTGCGCCCCCTGTGGCCAGGCCGTTGTACTACAGCACCAGTCCTGTGTCAGTGGACCCTTCCACCTGCGGCAGTGTCAGTCCTGCCAGGAAAACAGCTTCTGTACTAGAGTCAACCCCAGGTATTACAGTCAAACCGGCAATTACTTACACGGTTACAATGATTCCACTTGATTACATAACATCTTTGAGTAAACAGTGATCACCAGGTGTGAGTTAGCTTTGTGTTTTACAGTTATTATTGTGGCATTTGCACGTGAGCAAATATAAAAGTCTGAGATAACAGTACCTTCCTATGTGTCCGTGCATTAGTTGGAGAAAAGCGTAAACCCTCAGAGCCTCTCCCCCATGAGGAAAACAAGAGACCCAGGGTGGTGGGTGACATCCCCGTGGAGCTTATCAATGAAGTCATGGCAACCATCACCGACCCTGCCGCCATTCCAGAGGTAACCAGTTCCCATTGAACTTAAAAATGGGCTTAAAAAGATGCCAAAACACGATACTGCTGTATTATAAGTATGTTTGCAAAAGTCATATAAAGTTTAGAGAGAAATAATGTTCTTCATTTGGCAAGAAACATAATAAAATATGTAAATATCTTCTTCCTGGTAATGCTTAATGCTGTTAATGATCCAAGTCCAAGATGATTTCAGTGAAAGGGATGTGCAGTAGTGCTGTGTAGTAATCTGTTCACACTTGATGATGAGGACGATAGGGACAAAGGTGATCATCATTGTGTTACACCTTCCCTCCCGTGCAGACCAGTCTGCTGTCAGCTCACTCCGCACGCGATGAAGCTGCCCGTCTAGAGGAGCGCAGGGGGGTGATTGAATTCCATGTTATCGGGAACTCCCTAAACCAGAAGCCCAATAAGAGGATCCTGATGTGGCTCGTCGGCCTCCAGAATGTGTTCTCTCACCAGCTGCCCCGCATGCCCAAAGAGTACATCACGCGGCTGGTCTTTGATCCGTGAGTGCAACCCGTACTTCATCATCACTTATCGCATTCAGAGAAGTAGTGGAGGTGCATTCTGACTAAAAATGCATCTGTTTCTTTTGACAGGAAGCACAAGACGCTGTCACTGATCAAAGATGGCCGGGTGATCGGAGGAATCTGCTTTCGAATGTTTCCATCGCAGGGCTTTACGGAAATCGTCTTTTGTGCCGTCACCTCCAACGAACAGGTCAAGGTGAGAGCACTTCCTGTTTGTCCGCCTGGTAGAATTTATTCTGTCTGATTGGTGAGGTTTTTTTTTTTTTTACCTTTGTGCTTTTTGGCTGTGTTTTTGTAGGGTTATGGGACTCATTTAATGAACCACCTGAAGGAATATCACATAAAGCATGAAATCCTCAACTTCCTCACTTATGCTGATGAGTACGCCATCGGCTATTTCAAGAAACAGGTAACACGTCATGTCCATTAAAGTGCATGGTCCATGCTTCTAATACAATGCAATATTCTCTCTCCCCCTTCTCTCCTGAACCTCTTCACCGTGTGTGCATACAAACCTTTACATGACCTGCAAAAACAAATTTCAATTTGATTTAAGATATTGTAAGGAACTTTGCTATTTGTTTTTACACTACTACTGACATACATTTCTGCAAGTAAATTACTACCACTTGGCAGCATTTGTACTGCTTTTAACTTCCTTTACTTTAAAATTATTTAAAGTCTCATAATGATTCTTTTTTTCTAACATTTTTGTAGTGTAGTGTAGTGTAGTGTAACATAAATCTCCTCCCTCTCAGGGTTTCTCAAAGGATATCAAGGTTCCCAAGGCCAAATATGTGGGCTACATCAAGGACTATGAAGGAGCGACGCTCATGGGCTGTGAACTCAACCCCAGCATTCCCTACACAGAGTTTTCTGTCATTATCAAAAAGCAGAAGGAGGTGTGTGTGTGTTTTTATGCTTTTTAAATGTGTCCTTTTTTCTATCTTTGTACGTGCAATCACTATCTTTTGTTCCTATTTGTCTCCCTCAGATCATCAAGAAGCTGATAGAGAGGAAGCAGGCTCAGATCAGAAAAGTCTATCCGGGGCTTTCCTGTTTTAAGGAAGGAGTTCGGCAGATTCCCATCGAGAGCATTCCTGGCATACGTACGTTACTTACAAATATTGACTTCACAGTATGCAGTTTATCTTTCTCTTATACTATCTTACATTAATGGATGTCTTTAGTGTGGTTCATTTTACTCTCTTTGATATCAACAGGTGAAACTGGTTGGAAGCCTGTGGGCAAAGGGTAAGTGTGGCTCTGCTGCACAAGATTTGAACTTAGCAGAGTGCTAATGTCAAACTTAATGTTGTTTTTTGTTACTTATTGTTTTCTAGGAAGGAATTGAAGGACCCAGATCAATTGTACAGCGCTCTGAAGACAATCCTCCAACATGTGAAGGTGAGGGACAGACACACACATGCAGTCTTCCTTTAAAGGGGACATATTGGGCTCATTTTCACGTTTATACTTGTATTTTGGGTTTCTACTAGATCATGTTTAGATGCTTTAATGCTCTAAAAACACTTAATGTTCTGAATATAGTTGTATTCAAGCTCAGTTTTAGCGGCTGTATCTTTAAAACCCTCTCCCCAAAAAGCTCTGATTGGTCGGTCTTTATGGGTCTCTGCAGTGACATTGCAGTCGGGGAATGACTGTAGCGGCACTTTCTTTCTATAAATTGTATGGTTTTGAAATCACAACCTTACAGAAGTCTTCACGGCTCGTTTAAAGAAAAGGTTTCTGAATACGGGCTCTGTGCATTTCTCTGTATTGAGCGTTTTGATCATTTCACAGTATATATATATATATATATATATATATATATATATATATATATATATATATATATATATATATATATATATATATATATATATATATATATATATATATATATATATATATATATATATATATATATATATATATAGCACCTAGACCTGTTTTATAATCAAAAAAGACATTTAAACTTACATTTTATAATATGGGATCTTTAATACATGCAGACACTTGTATTCTTATTCTTTTTATGTCTTAGAGTCACCAAAACGCCTGGCCTTTCATGGAGCCGGTGAAGAAAACAGAGGCACCTGGGTACTACCAAGTCATTCGCTTCCCCATGGGTATGTATACAGTATATATCTGACCAGAGGATTTAAAGTGGGGCACACCTGCCAATACGCTAACCTAATTATTTACAATAACGAATGATAAAAATGACTAGTAACACATTGCAGATGAGGTTCATGGACACATCCGCAGTGCAGATGCATGCTGGGATTGTAGGCTTTGTCTTCTGGCTGAAAGTTAGTCTCCATAAGACAGTAATTGTTTACCATTCTCCACATTCCGTTCATTCAAAACTCATTTGCACTGGTATTTACATTTTTTTTGATTTACCAGTTACAGTGCAGATTGGAATAAATACTCACATTTAGCACATTCCAGTTGTTTTCACTCATAGTTGCTACCCACGTGGTATCAAATGAGCATAAAGAGACGAGCTCTAGGTACATATTCAGCCTTTGACAGGTCAAACATTCAAAAGCAGTATAAAGTAAGACATTTTTTTCTCCTCACAGACCTTAAGACAATGAGCGAACGTCTGAAGAGCAGGTACTACACGACACGCAAGTTGTTCATGGCTGACATGCAGCGCATCTTCACCAACTGTCGTGAATACAACCCTCCGGAGAGCGAGTACTACAAGTGTGCCAACTTACTGGAGAAATTCTTCTACACCAAGATCAAAGAAGCGGGCCTCATCGAGAAGTAGAAGACGTTTCTCCTCACCTTAACAAAAGATGGAACTATGAATGGTTAAGGTTGGGTTATGGGTCATGCAAAAAGAAACCATCTATATGCATGGAGTTAAGAATAGGACTACTGATTCTGGAGCGGATAGGTTTCAGAAACACATATCTTAATGTAAAAGGTGTGAACGGGTCTCAGATCAGCACTCTTTTGATGCTCGATGCATGCCGGCCCAGATCCTGAATCAGTAGCTCGGACTGATATTAACACTGAAAGAGAGGCCACAAGGGAAGGCCTCGCTGAAGGCCTGCAACTGTTACTGACAGTAAGCAACTGAAGCATTGCGTCTTCATATTTCATCACGCATCCCAAAGTCCCATGGAAAAGCAAGACATTGGAAGGTGATACATATTAAACAGGGCAGCAAACTTCCGTTATTATTTTTGTGTTAGACGTTGAAAGGCAACACAGAATGACAGCTGATTGGAGATTCACCATACACCTTACTTTGTCTCCCTCCCTCCATCTCTTCTCATTTCTTTTCATACTTTCACCCCCCCTGCCTTTTTTGAGCGTCTGCCTCATCCTCTCAGTTGACTCAGGTAGAGTTGTCAAGAGCAGTAGCCACATCTCCATTGTATTAAGTCATTACTCAAGTGTTACCTGTGAGGAACGTGACCGTGAGTTCAGGTTTTCCTGTCTATTTAACTTTGTTCCTGTGAGCGTGCACAGCGTTAATAAGGTCAACAGTTGTCTGTGCTGAGTTCATCCTGCCAAAAGAGGAATACATACTTTAAATTTGTACAGATTTGAATTATTGTAAAGCACTTATACCCATTGTATATTTTAAATGTGTATATATCATATATTTTCTGTTTCAGAACAAAAAACAAAACAATCTTTTTTCCCCCAATAAGCCGCATAGGGCAGTTTGACTATTGAAATGCACTTTTATTTTTCAAAGTATTAGTTAACATAAATAACAGCATCTTCTTTTCTTCAGAATTTGTTTGACATAAATTACCGCTGTTGACTAAGGACTAATTCAATTATCTAGAGTTTATTCTTATTTATGTTGTGTAATTTAAAAAGAATTATGCTTAAGACAAGGTCTTAATTTATTCTTTCTTATTTTTGTCATGCAGATGGAGATTAATAACTTTATACTTTGGAGATAAATGAAAAGATTGTGCAATACTATGTAGTTTTGCTGTTTTGTAAAAAGGTGTTTGTACTTTTCAAACTTTAGGAAAAAAATACATTTTGTAATATGTCTGGAAAAAATGATTTCATGCTCTTTGTACAACTGGTTTTAATGACATAGTATTAGCCTATTTTATAGACTGAATAAAACAGAAGTGAGGCTAATTTAGTGTTTGTAGTTTTTCCAACTCAAGGACTTCAAAGCTTTTCCTTGTTTCCACTTGCAAACATGACAGGACACAGCAGGTTATTAGTCTTTCAGGTCTTTTAATGGTAGGTTTTACCACTAAAATAATTAAAATGACTGTTACTATATTGTCAGATTTCTCTCTCATAATAAAAACATACAGAATTGAAGTAAAAATGACATTGGATTGGAAAATCTGGACATCTTCATAAAATAGCCATTAATATATTTAACAAGAGATAATGAGGAGAAATGCAGAAGAGAAGAAAGATTTGAGCTTTGCAGCAAACAAAGTCACAAAAACAACGTCTATCACATAAAGAAATACAACCATGAGGTCAAAACGAAATGATCACTTGTCAAAGTCTTAAAAAAGAAGAAAGAAATCACATTAATCCAACAAATGACTCAATGTATTTCTTTTCTCTGCTAATGGTATTCCTTGATTTCTGCACAGACCTCCTGCCAGACTTCTGCTTGAAAATAGGAGAGCGGAGGAACTGCAAGTCTGTGAACTTGTCTCCACGCCGAAGTTTCCTGTCAAGACGACAACATAACTGTTCAGCATCCATGCAGTGAACATATCTTGAATTATTTACAGTACGGGCAATATCGACATGTGAACTTACGCATTTATCGTGGGTTCCTTGTAGTCCACCACCATGGTGCAGCGCCGCTTGCGAGCAGGAACAGGGGTGGAGCATCGGGCATCGGAGGTCCGTGAACCAACACAGGAGAGCGTGCGATAGGCTGCAGGGGACAGATTTGTCACATCACACAGACTCAAGCCCCGCCCTGCTGTCCTTACACCAAACCCACCTGTAGAAACGTGAAGGAAGATGTGATCCAAAAGCAAGAAAAAGTCAAACAGGAGTTCTGTGTGTAAAAGATTTTTAAAAAAAGACAAAGAGTGCGAGGAAGCCAACGCATTGAAAAGTGACGATGCAATGAAAACGTGACCCGGCCAAGCCTCCCAAGTGCCCTCTGGTGCTGTGACCGAGATTTTAAGTCGACAAGCGGGTTTGGTAAGTGACATGTAAACGTACGTTTCTTGCACGTCTTGACCCTCTGGGGTGTTTTGTGGGGTAAAAGAGCAGGAGCTTCACCGGAGGAATCTCCAAAATTGGACAGGACGTTGTCTATTCTCAGCATCTCCACTTCGACCAGAGGGCTGACGGGCAGCAAATAGTCCTTCTCAATAACTCCTCTGTGAGGCTCTGAAAAACCAGGGCAAGCAAACACACATATTTAATTCACAAATGACAAAAAACACTCGAGCACAAAAATGAGCCATGAAACTATTTTCTAAACAAATCCCCCGGACGTCCTTGACACAGCAAGGTCATCGTGAGACAAGACGAGAGGACGGCATGAAGCCAGATGTGTGGGCTGCACTGAAGATCAGCTGTGCGAGGAGGTGCCTCGGTGAAGTTGAAAACATTAAGAAAATCATTTTAACTTTTGTGCAATATATTTAGTTAATTTCATAAGATGCAATTAGTTTCTGCAGAACAAAAGTCATTGATTGAGCAGGAATACGACGTCCTGAACATTTACTCACCGTGGTGAGTTTCCTGTCTCAACATCGCTGCGTCAGGGCTGTTAGAGAAGCTCGAGTCAGGGGAGGGATGAGCTTCTTCCTCTTCAGGCTCTACAGCCTTAGGACTCGACACCTCGTTTCTAAAGACTGCAAAACACAAAACAATTAAATAAATTGTTAAATTATAACTATGGCCAAAATGTTCTATCCCAATATACCGGTAGGTCATTTTAAATCTCGATAACGATGCATATTATGATGTTGCATGTTTTCTGGTAATTCAATAAATAAGCAGTCTATATGAAATAATCCACACTTGTATACTTCTGTGTAAATCAGATAGTTGACAAATGAAAAGTACAGAGTATCGTCTCATTCAATTAAGAACGTTTGTGCAAAATGAACAGTTTCAAGTAAAACTTTAGAGAGATAAAAAAATAAACGTTTCCTACACCGACTACGTTTACATGCACTATCAGTAATCAGATTAAGATCAATAGTTTGATTTAACTACACTGGGGTATTCCCAAAATCAGACTTAAGGGGTGTAAGAATGCAGGACTTGAACAAAATAGTTGAACGAATGAAGAACATTTTGCACACTACTCACAATTTATTATAACCAACATTTAGGTTGCAGATGGACCTTTATTCTGCAGAGGGAACCCTGTCCTGAACTGTGTGTATTCTGGGGTAATAGAGCTTAAAGGTTGGAGAAGCTTGTGACTGGAAGGTTGCCATTTGGAGTTTTAGTTGTTTTTTTTAAAATCGCATTGAACTTAGTGGTAATGTAAAAAGAAAACCACAATCTTAAAATAATTATTTTCCTTCAAAATATTTCACATCAGACTTTCTGAGAATTTTGAGTTAATATGTGCTCGTTATTATCAATTTAGACCGTAATTGTGTATCATGTTATCTTGATAAGATTTCATCACAATAGGATTCCATTGAAATTATCATATGAAATTATCGCACAGCCCTAATGATAACTATCTAAACTCTAATAAACCACAAATTAAACATGCAGTTTAAGAACACCTGAAAGCTCACCAGAGATCTCCTGTTTTGGGGGGATGTTTTCCTTCTGTCTGGCGACTTTGGAGGCCCGGCCTCTGCGTGTGGTGATCCCTTTGGTCTTGTCGGGGGAACTCTGTCTGCATCTGCTCTTCTGAGGGACATAAAGGCTGTCCTCCGACTCAGAAGATGGTGACGACTCGCTGGATTCATTCTGTTTGGAAACCGCAGGTGAAGCTTCCGTTTGCCGAGTCTCTTCGCTGACGACTGTGGATGGCTGATTGTCCTCCGCCTTGGCCTTGAACGGTGTGACGTGAACCGTCCCTTCACAGTCAAAGTCAAACGTGTCATTAAATCCCAGTGAGGTGTTGAGCTTATTTCCCTGTGATGGAGGTGCTGTTTTGGCCCGTGTGGCTGACCGGTCCCGACTCTTGGAGCGAGTTCTGCGTTTGGGATTCTCCCATGGTTTCTTTAATGGGGCACGGTCTGGTTTGCGGCCTCTCTCTGGCTTCTGTGCAGCAGGTTCTGGTTTGGTGCGGGGCTGCTGCTGGGCTCTTTTCCTGCCGGCCCGCTGATGGTTGTTTTTGGGTGGGACAGGTTCTGGAGTAGAATGCTGAAACTCCTCATTGTCAACAGGGTCGGCTATATCTGGTTCTGCTCCTTGCTGTGGCTGATTCGGGGTTTCAACATCACTGCAAATAGTCCCCAAGCCTGCGACGTGGTCCCCCTGACTCAACAAGCACTTTTCTTGCACACGCTCCGACCTCCTCCTGCTTTTTCTATCTGCATGGCGACGCCTCACACCCACTGTAGATGGTAGGTCAACCTGCTTTTCAGCATTCTTTTCAGAGGGCTGAGGGTCTGTGAAGAAAAAAGGACAAAAATCAACATTACAACTAGGGATGTCCCAGTCCGATCTCAAAGATCTCACTATCTGTGTAATAATGGGAAAAAGTATTTTTAATTTCTCATGTCTTTAAAGAATTAGTCAACTAGGTGATCTGAAGAACAGTCCATATTTAAATGTGTTCTGTGGATTGGTCCAAGAATAACAGTCATGGCTTAACACTTACTTAAATTAATTAATGAAACAGTATAAGTGCAAAAAGCTGACAATAAGTTAACTATTATGGCTAATCCTTCATTTTAATGTTAAGAACAGTATATATAGTTTGTTTATATACCTGCACAGATTGGTGAGGCTTTGCACCCAATGAGCTTATCAAGGTTCTGGCTGGTCCGCGTTGTCCTGTAAATTGAGAGGCAATATATCCTGATAGTCATAAAACTCAGGATAAAAGGATGTCATCAAAGTTTATGTGTTGACATTATTTTTTTTATATTACCTTGGCGAATCCACATGGTGTTTGGGTTCAACAAGGATGTTTGGATGTCTGAAGGTCTAAATCAACACAGAAAGAAATTCAATATTTTTCCTTTACAATGACACACAGTTCTTCAAAAAATATGGAATAGTTCATCAACAAACAGAGGACAGTGCACAGGTCTCCTCGGTGTACCTCTGAAGCACTCATTGCCAGAGCCTCCTGCTCTTTGAGCTTCCTCTTGAGCAGAAGTAGGTGAAGGAATAGAGCTTGTTGCTCCCTTTTCAGCTGCAGGATCACAGCATTGGCATGTCTCGCTTTTCCCTTTTCAGCTTCCAGGGCGACAGCTAGCTCTTTGTTGTTTAGCTGGACACCCTTCAGGAGGGTGTGGGTAGAGTGGACCACTGGGAGAAAACATGTGATGGATGTTAAAAACTTCATCTGCATGTCAACATCTTATGCACATCTACATGTCACAAGTTATGGTAATCACAAGTACTAGTAGTCTACATAAGTGTGGGAACATTTCTAAACGTACATTAAAACTGTAATTGTTAACGTGCAAGATAAGCCTAATTTTCTTACCACTGCTTTTGGTTATCATTTTGGACCGTCCTCTGCTGGGAGCTGAAGCACTAGCCAGCCGTTTGTTCCTCTTTTCCTTCATTTTCTCCTTTATGTCCGTCAGACTCTGCTGGTAGGACTTCTTCTGAGCCCGTTCTTTCACCATACCTCCAGATCTTTGTTTAGTTCACAACGTTTTTCTACGTTATCCAATTTCGCAACAACGTAGCCTGCTGATAAACCTCAGCAAAACAAACGACTAAGCTAACGTGCTAGCTACGTTAGCATGACGTTTAACATGAACGTAATCCAACAAGCTATCTCCGGTAGTTACAGTCCGCCGTCATATTTCAAAGCAACGTACAGTTAGACTTACCAGCACGAGTATAAAGTCAGGCTGTTTGTCGTGTAAATTATCGCTTCAACAAAATGCGTTAGTTAAGCAGAAATATAACAGTTCATCTATTTAAAACATCGTATCTCTCTTTGTGAGTTGACGTTCGAATTTTGAGCCGCGGCTGTTGATTGGTCAGAATTTGAGGATACGTCACTTCCTTCAAGTGGATTTACCATCCGCTAGGTGGCGCTAATGTATAGCAACAAATACAGTTAATTCTCTAGATAAGGAGATGTAACTGATTTGGTATTTATTATTCGTCTGCATTCCCTGATCATTTGAGACTAAACAGTAGCGTTAGACCACCACACAGCACAACAAATGTGTAATTATAATTCTTGCCGTTTTAATCGGCATCTTTTCACATTTTTCCTGTCTGTCTGTCTGTCTGTCTGTCTGTCTGTCTGTGTGAGGCAAACAAAGCCAAGCATAGTGGAGAACACTCACCACTGGAGAAATGGAGGCATGGTGCATTTCTTTAAAAAAGAAAATGGAAATTAGATTAGTATTTATCAAGGGTCAGGCTCATTCAGCCCATAAAAAAATACTAATTGGTTATTTATAATTGACGGGTGAAGATAAGAGCTTGAGCAGTGCTCTAAAGTGCTCTGCTGCATGTGGATAGAGCTGATAATTGTGTTAATCTAAAAGCCCACTGACAGGCAATGTTTGAGTTATATTCCTTGAGGTTTTTCTGAATTTTAAAATTAGATTGCACAGCAGCTCAGAAAGCAAGTTAATTATTAGATGAATACACATTTTAATTAGAGCCAGTAAGTCTTATGAGACTGTGCTCCAGTGTCTAGGGCATACAGCAGGGGTCAGGAACCCATGGCTCGGGAGCCATATATGGCTCTTTCGATAACGCAATATGGCTCCCAGACAATTTTGAGCTGACATTTAACATGATTAACAGGTAATAAATAATTATATTGTGTCATTTTAAAGTAAAACATTTAGCAGCGGATTTGTTTTTAGTTCTCCCCTCTCTTTCCTCCGCTTTGTCTCTGGCTGTAGGTGAAGGTGTTTTCACACGTGTGTGTGTGTAGAGGGCGGAGCCCCGCCCGTCGCGAAACCGAGCAGAGGAGAAACTGCACAAAGCAAGCAGTAGACCGGGGGTGTCAAACTCAATCACAGAGGGCCAACATTAAAAACTGGGACTACGTCGAGGGCCAAACACGGTCCACATTTATTGAACAGGATACACATATTGGATAAAGTGCAAAAAGATATGGAACATATTTAAGTCAACTGCAGACAGGTTGCTGAGCAGTTCAATTTAAATATCTGAGCTGCAAAGTCGGCAAATGGTCTCAGTTTATCAGCAGAATGCTGTCGGGAACACAGCGGGGGAGATGTTTGTCAGTGTTTGGAAACACGTAGTGACCAAAGTTTCCTTCTGCATCAGAGTCTCCCATAGGCAGCTCGGCTTATAAAGCTCTCACTGCATCATACATGTCTGTGATCACACGGCCCTGAAGCTGCAGGTTTAACTCTGAGATGCTTCGTTATGTCGCACAAACAGTCCAGCTCACATCGTCCCAGAGATCTGTGGTGTGTTTCCCTTTGCTTTCCAAAAACTTTCATTTCATTCACATATTTAGATTACTTCCTCGAATGTATTTCCCCGTGGTTGTGCCATGCAATGATTTACCAAAACCGGCGGGCCAGTTATGACAGACATATGATATTTTCTCGCGGGCCGGATATAATTGCCTTGAGTTTGACACCCATGCAGTAAACACTGAAACGTGCACATAAATGAGATAAATAACGTAAGCGTTTAGTTTATTTAATAAAAGAGCACGTGTTCAATGAAACACTGATACCGCTATTAGTACTCGGAGAAGTGTTATTTTTAAAAAATGCACGCATAAAGTTGCATTCAAATCTATTAAATATATGGCTCTCAAGGAAATACATAAAAAAATATTTGGCTTTTATGGCTCTCCCAGCCAAAAAGGTTCCCGACCCCTGGCATACAGTATACACATATGTGTCCACACATACACCTAAGCCACTCTGCTTCCATGCCGAAAGTAACCATTACTATCTTTCTCAGGTTTTGCTCAATAAATGTTCTGTAAATATTGGATTACACTGAATAACTCGTCATGATCTCATTTACTTTCCAAAGTCAAACAGGCATGTCTTACTTGGCAGGGTGCAGGGAAGGAACTCACACCTTTCCTTCATGGCACTGCAGCTAATGGAACATCCATTTGGACATTCTGTCAGTGAGGATCCAAGAAAGTGTCCATGACAGCCAACTGGATGGCATATTGAGGCTACAGGAGGGGCTTGGTAAAGCTTGGGTGTTGTCAGTCTCACCCTTAAAACAAATGACTTCAGCAGGACGCCTCAGCTGTGAAACAGGCCTGTACTTTTAGGTGAGACCCCTGAGTAAAGCATAGACAGTTCTTGATTTAGCTGACTTTTCTGACAAATATTTTTACACTATGGGAGTGTGTATGTATAGATAGCAGTTATGCTTTATTACAAACTAAATAAATACAATTTTATTACAGTGGGAAATCTCTAACCTGCAGCTAACATCATACATTGTTTTTAGTAACACCTTTAGTATAGTTTAGGGGTCGGAGTAAGTGATGTAGGTATGAGTGCTCTGTTACTAAGTGGGCTACAGACCTGTAATGACTCACTGTTTTAATAATAAGATCACTTCTATTTGTGTAAAATATGTATTTTTTTTGCTTAAAGCTAGTAAATGTTGCAGCTGTGGCCTCACAGCACGGAAATAGTGAGTGGTGTGTTTTGTGTGGGCAAGTTTTTTTGTGAGTCAGTCTATATTAAAAAGAAGGAAAAAGGGAGTACAACATAAAGACAGACAGATAGACAGCCAGAGGGGACTCTACATGTTGTAGCTCAGCTTGCTTTGTCATTTCATGCCACCCCTGACTATCTACGTGTCAGATACCTGGAGAGAAACGTATTATCACAGGTACAGAAAAAGAGCCGGATAAGAGTGAGTGATTAAAATCAAGAGAGCAATGTGAAATTAGGCCACACATGGATACAAAGAACAGATGACGACGAGCATCAACACTGATGAATATTTCGCCTTTTCTATGTATTTATCAACTGACGTGATGCACTGATATCTTTATTAAGAGATAACAAACTGATCTCTGTCCAGTCACGTCTCCACCTCACCAATCGCTGTCCAGACGGTCTGACTGGCCACTGAAAAGATTTCTACCAGATGAAAAGAATTAGCTCTAATCTGTGCACTCGCCTCAGCTGGGGCCAAGAATACACAGCCCTACTTTTTTTTAATATGGAAAATGTGAGCATGGTGTCATAATCACAATTTATGGTAATGAAGGCATAACACAGGTTGTGGCATCAACCCTAAAAGCAACCTGTAAGACAGAAGTAGATCAGGAAATCTGATTATGACTCATTTTATGGATCTTAGATTGATGAGAAACTGTACGACGGATAACCAGGTGGCCACCTACATCTTTAGTGTAAGTCACACACGTTATTTCCATTAGGATTCTTAATGCAAGATATCAAAGAGTCAAGAATCCTGGAGATTAAGCAACTTCCAATAAACCAACATGACTCATACCATTATCAATAAAATCACTCCACATCTAATACATTTTTTTTTTTTAAGTATGGTGAGTGATATGAGACTAGATATCATCTTTTCCTGGTTTTAAAGGCTGCATTACAGTAAAGCGATGTTATTTCTTGAATTTACAAGACTGTTCTAGCTGCTCTATTATCTGCCTTTATCCACTTAGTAATTATATCTATTACTGATGATTATTTATCAAAAATCCCACTGTGTGAATATTTTGAGAAAGAACCAATAGTCAACAATTACGTCACAATAACAACATCAAGGTATTTGGTCAAAATATCTTGATTTTTGATTTTCTCCATATTGCCCAGCCTTAAAGTTGATCTTATTCTTCCATATTTCCTGTAAGCTTCAAAATACACTTTACATTGTGTTGTTGGCTACAAAAAAGAACTTATTCCAATTTTCTAGCGACATATAAACCTATGTTTGGGTACCCGTTCTTTTCGTTTGCAAGCCCACACTATAACACAATTAATCATCTAAGAAAGACAATATGCATATAACTGGTCCACTGGTGCAGTGATTACTATACATGGAACATCCCACAATGCATTTCAATAATTTCACCCTCTCTGGGTGTGAGCAATGTCTGACAGTCGTCATTGCAAACAAACTAAACTGGAGCTTTTATCAACACGTCCCTTTGAAACCAGACAAAAGCAGCACTGAGCCCCAGACACACAATCAACTCTCCGTGGGGTGCAGCGTGGTCATTACGGCTTGCAGCCTGCTTTTTGGACACCCTGCTGAGCCATTTGCTTCACAGTCTACATCCCCTCCGTTTACTGATCTGGTGCTCCATGACATACCGGTGCACTCCCTCCGCAGGACCGGAAAGTCTCACAGGGGCTAAACAAATCCTGTCCTGGTGCTGCAAGAGCAACAATTGCTACTTAGGAGAGAACTTAAACTGACAGCTGTGTCTAAACTTTTACTCGGGACAACTGTTGATGTGTGTTGAACCAGACAGATGGTGTTTGTGCCGCAGCCACCCTCTGCCTACTCATCTTTTGTTTACCTACTAGAGCCATAAAAATCACATAAAACAAGGGCAGCTTTTACAGGTATTTTGGTGTAGGAGTGCCAACCTAAGCTGTTTAGCATACAGACAAGAAAGCAGTGTATTTCCCAAAATCTTAAACTATTCTTCAATAATTTCTCTAACTTTTTTAAAGTACAATGGTTGTATTTTGGTAACATGTTTCAGCTGATTTATTAAACCTAATTTATACCATACTTATTTGAAAGCAGAATTTGAAAAGCACTTTTGAGAATACAGGTTGCAGTTTTATTTTCCAGTTGAATTGTTCCAGTTGGTCGTATCTCATTGCACTTATCCATTACTACCTTTGTTTTATTGTATGCAGAAAATGCTGCATCCTCACGCCAAGAGCTTATTACAGTCTTTTTTCGATCTGACCTGCCCTCACATGGCACGCAAAGGTCCGCTTTGTACCTTTGTACTCTCTCCAGGTAGCAGAGAATAAAGAATTCCCTGGATGCCAAGTCAGGCTTTTTGTGTTGCTGACATGTGTTTATGTGTGCATGTGCGCATGCCTGCCACGAATTCGCCAGAGGAGCGAGAGACAGAAAGGCCGTGGAGAGAGTAACCGGGAACACAATGTGAGATAACGAAAGAAAGATGACAAAAAGTGAAAGAGAAAAGGCAGTGAAGGCTGCCGAGGGAACGAGCCAAAGAGTTAAGAGGCCAGAGAAGGTCTGGATTCTGACAGCCTGTGGAGAATAGAGCGTCCCACACACAGATGTTCACAATCATCACCCCGGACAATTAATATTAATGATAATGACTGCCGTGACAACTAGGATTATCATGAGGCCTTGATTGATTTGAACGTAATTCTCTGAATTGGCCTGTAGAATTAGTTGCTTTGGAGCGGCTGCGAGAGGCAGAAGCAAAACATATCTCACTAATTCATAGTACATAGGTCGTAGAAAGGAGAATAAGCAGCAATCACACAGTCCTCTGACCTGATGGAGACTATATAAGACTTTGACGTCTGAGAAAGGTTAAACGTTTTCAGTTGTTTAATTTTCACATCAGTCAAAAAATAAGGGACAATCTGATCTATATCTACGGTAGACAATCAGTAGCACACACTCTCTTATACCTCCAGGCTTCCAAAATTAACTTCCTTTAAAACATAAGCTTTAGTGAAATACCTGAGTATAGACTAAGAAAAGACGTTTGTGTGGTACTAAGTAGCAAAGGAGGATGAAATGGGCTTTGATCTGGGTCTGAATGCAGAGAATTATGGGTCTTGGCGGAGTGGATGCGCATCTACATTCCTGGCGGTGTCTCGGTGAACACGTAGGCAAGGAGCTGAAGAGACTAACATAGACGTTTGTTATGGCACATGCGTCGGATTTAATGGAACAAAGATGTACCATCATATGAACACCATACGTTCGAAGGATATTGCACGTATTTATTGAATATAATGCATGTTATGGAGCATTGAATTGGTAATAAAGAATTTCTTTGGAATCAAACAGGAGTCTCCACAACTATTGTTTATTGGAAAATAATAAACATGTTCAGTCAAGCATGCATATCTGCACACACACAAACACACACAGTTATAGTCATCATTGAAGTTCACTATATACAGTACATCTTTCTTATATATATATATATATATATATATATATATATATATATATATATATATATATATATATATATGTATATACTGAATTAAACTGTTCATTTTTTTGATTGTCATATCGATGATCAGCATCTTAAAACATGTTTATTACTGGAGGAATGAAGCAGTAGTGCAACAAACATGTTGTAATAAGTTTTATTTCTATGATGGCTATATCTGCGCATGCAGTCACACACACACACACACACACAGACACACACACACACACACACACACACACACACACACACACACACACGCTCACACCAGACAATCCTCTCTCATTTGCTGCTCTGTACTTCCTCCGTCCCTATCTACTTTATGGTTTTGGGCCGAGCAAATAATCTTCGGTCCTGTTCCATGGCACCCGCAGTATCTGTTGTTGGTGGAGCGCGGTGAAGGCTGTCTTATATCACATCTTGTTCAGGTCTCAGGTCTGCTTTTAGCTGCAGTTCAGAGCTGATTGAGATGTGGACGGGGTCAGTAGGGGGAAAACAGCACCGGTGTGTGTGTTGAACAGATGGGTCCAGGGGCCGGATGCATCAACGCCTGAGGGAGGGGCTGACTCTGAAACAGGGCGGGGCTCGAGTTCAAGGCAGGTCGGAGAGAGAAGGGCGGCAGCGTTGCCATGGCAGCAGCAGCGGCAACAGAGAGTTGACGTTGTAGGAGACAGGAGGCCAGAGGTTTGGTCAGGTCTTGGTTCTTACGTAGAGCGAGACGAATCTGAGGAGGGAAAACACAGACAAACAAACTGCAATCAAGGTTTTTTTTCCTCTCTCAGTATAAGTAGGAAACCAGAGAAGGACAAGGAGATAAAGTGTAAGCGGCTACTTGGCCAATAAAAGTTAAAGCTGTCCCAGTTACTGCCAAACAATCTCATCATGAATCTTCTCTCCTTTTTTAACGTACTGAGCCTTTTGGTCCCAAGACAATGTCATAGGGTTACAAGATTCTTCAACCCGCATCGCTGAGGATTGGCCTTTGGATTGGAAGTTAGGGAGTCGAGCTTCCTGGAAGAGGCTCTAGAGAGTCAACCGGTGTACACAAACACAATGATGAGGGCTGAAAGTAAATCAAGCAACAGTTGAGTACTCACTGCTTGGAAACTCTGGTGATGCTGGGTGGGAGTGTAAGGGCTGAACTTAGGCTTGGCTGGTTTACCTGCTGCTCTATCCTTGTGTCTCCTACTGCTGATGTGCTGCAGTGGAGGAGAGAAACAGGCAGATAAACACCAGGCAGACGCACAAAGACGGAGCACAAAGAAAGAAAGCATTTTCGTCTTTCTTTGTTCATTTGAATAATCACAGAAGAGGAAATTAAAGGTTGGTAATTTGACGATTCGGGCAGCATGTCGATATTTAGTTTGTTCTGACTTTGAGGCTAAACATATTCATCAGTGGGCGTCGTTTTGATTTGATTGACAAGCACAAACAGATGGTTACGGCCACGCAATCAGTGGTGAACTGCTAAATATTCATGAGCACCTGGCCAAAGTTAACTTTCAGACCAACACTGTGCATTCATATCACGAACAGAACATCACATTCAGATGCTCGCAGAAAGAGTCTACGCTCAGTAGCTTTGTGCTCATTATCTTTGGAGATCTGTGATTTTAACTCACCTGCAGCGACAGGCGTGAAATGTTCACGCTGTGATTTGGAATAAAGTATGCACAGTAATGAATTGCCTTTCTGTTATGCATGATGGATAAAGTGATGATGGAACTGTTAATGCTTTTCAGCGACTGAACTGCGTGAGTGGCAAATCTGTGTGACAGCTGACCTTTTCATAGCTTCACATACAAGAAGAGAAACTAGGAAGTAGGAAGTGTGAGGAGCTTGTTTCTCTGTCACCCAAGTGTAGTTACTGCTCAAGCAATGTAGCAACTACGGTCAGTTGGTTAGTCTTCTTTATTGTGTCATGCACATGTGCAGGGACTTTAAGACACAATATTTTTTTATTTGAGTACTTCCATGTTGATGCTACTTTATATTTGCGTGGGGGGTGTGTGGCGCAAATTTCTTTTAGTTCACCCCTCTCCTTTCCTCCACTCTGTCTCTGACTGTAGGTGTGTGTCGCCGCCCTTCACGAAGTACAGCGGAGGAGGAAATGTGAATACGCAAAGCAAAAGAAATGTTTTCAATAATAAAACAAAAAAATACTTTTTAATAAAAATAAAATAGCTTTATCTACATTCTCTGTACCATTAATAATCTCCCGACCACTCAGATTTATCTTTTGACCCTTTGGTAGAGGGGCTGGATGGAGGGAGATTCTCTATAGTTGAGGTACCTTTATGTAACTATTCATATTACACACAGATCCCAATATACCATGTTTTCTTATACATAAGGAACAATTTGCACTGAGTTTTGAAAAGTAAGAAATAGGGGAATTAGACCTCACTAATCCAAGGATGTCCAACATCTGATGTTTGGAGGTTCCAATCCCATATCTGCACTAAAACTGGTCTCTGTAATGTGTCTGTGTTAATCAGTATAACAACTAACCCTTCTAAGCTTTGTTATTGACCAGACATGTTCAACAACTGACCTGTTTGAGCTGAGTCTCGGAGTTGACGTGCACATCGCAGATCTCACAGTGGAAGGTTTTGTTCTGGAGTCCCGTTGGCGACTCAGACGGCACAACCAACTTGGCCTTAACCCCCGTCCTCGGGAATGACTTGATGGCCCCATGCCCACTCCTTGCCTCCAGCATTGTCTTGTGCTTAGTGCCTGAGCAGATATAAAGTCACGTCAATAAAGCATCAAACATAGCACAAGCAGTCGAAGCTTGACTACGGCAGCGCTTCTCACCCATGTTGTGGGCCTGCAGCTGGGAGGCAGAGTTCACGGCAACCTTGCAGAGGGAGCAGTAGAGAAGACGTATAGCTTTCCCTTCTTCCGTTTCCTCCTCTGGAGCCACGTCCATCTCTCTGTCTATTTGTGTCTCTTTCTCTGGTGTTCTCGAGCTGGGCGACAGGGAGGGTTCAGAGGGTGCATTCACAGTTTCAGTGGGGCCGGTGCTCGACGGCGCCTCCTCTGAGGTAGGGTCTGGGGGTGAGGGTTCTGAAATGAACGCAGAAAGTAACAGAAAGATATTATTAAGACAGCGTAAGTAGTGTGGGAAACAACTAGAATCACTACCTCATGGGCGTATGCCTCCGCCAACCAGTCAAGTTGCAGTTGCCATCAATGTCTGTCCAAAATGTCATACATTTATAATTTTAGCCTTTTAGACATTTGTGTGGAATTGCCATAAATACGACAATATTGTGTTTTGTGAGGTCACAGTGACCTTGACCTTTGACCACCAAAATGCAATCAGTTCATCCTCGAGTCCAATTGGACGACAAATTTGAAGAAATTCTCTCGAGGCGATGCTGAGATATCGTGTTCACAAGAATGGAACGGACGATCCCAAAACAGAAATAAAGTCTAAGCGGCTACATTAAGAAGCAACGATTGCATACCATGCTCAGAGACAGAGATACAAACTCACCAGGCTACAGGTGATTATGAGCACAATCAACCTCTATAATCACACTAATAATCAATGATTTCCCCAAGGATCTGCCTCCCAACACTTAAACTCACAGTTTAGTATAAAAATAATTTGGCTCTATTATCTTTTGTGAGACTGACTTGTAAGGTTCCCTGGAGGAGCGCGTGCTGATTTAAGGATTCATTCTTTGCTAATAACTATGATTAGCTCTGCCTAGCTGAGTGGGTGTCTGTTTGTTACCATTGACTCCACACTCTTAGAGGCTGTTTGCTGTAGTAATCTTTGAAAAGCTCTCCTGCCATCTCATCCACCTCCCTGAAACTAAATCCAAACTGGAAATGATCACTCGTTCTCTCACTCTTCAAACGCACTCTCGATGTCAAGCACAATTCTAAAATCGTTTTGCTTTTTAGCTTGCAGCCAAATGTATTATTTTCATTCTGTAACGCCCACACACATGCAAAAGTAACACATCAGCACTGGCACACACAGACGTGTTGGAGAGCAGTCGATGCTTTGACACACCTCCACACTTAATATTGACACATTTCCAGGCACACATGTCCTCACACACACTATACAGTTACCCACTCATCATATTCAGAGCATTTTCTATGTGTTTTTGATCACAGGAGACCGCTCAAGAGGTCAATAAATGTAGAAGGAGCGGAGAATAATGCTCAACCTTTAATCTCTTCACTGTGAAACCCAAAGCAGGAGGGGATTCATCACATCAAAGAGTTAAAGTCGTGACTGGGAAGAGGAGGTTTGAGCTCGACATTCCTATATCTAACGTTGTCATACACACACACACACACACACACACACACACACACACACACACACACACACACACACACACACACACACACACACACACACACACACACACACACACACACACAGGTGAAGCCTTCGTGCTTGCAGATACACACACCTCCTGATGTTGTTTCAGAGCTGGAGGGCTGTGAGCAGGGTGACGGGAGGATTTGCAATGTGGTTTCCTTGGCGACCGGTTCAGAGTTCCTGATCTTCAAATCGGGGGCGTCCATCGTTTTCAGCCTTTTACCGTGTTTGGTGCTTGTATAATGGGAAGAAGCCTGCGCCTTTGCACACAACATCAAATACACAAAAACACAATTATAGCGATGTGAACCTTACAATGTTTTTTTTATTTCAAAGGCACAATACATGACTCAAAATGATGCAGACAAACTAGTCCATGCATTTGTTACTTCAAGGCTGGATTACTGCAACTCATTGTTATCAGGTTGTCCTAAAAAGTCGCTTAACACTCTTCAGTTGATCCAAAATGCAGCGGCACGTGTATTGACAAGAACAAGGAAATGGGATCATATTACTCCTGTATTAGCTGCATCTGCACTGGCTCCCGGTAAAATACAGAATAGAATTCAAAATCCTTCTCCTGACTTACAAATCAATTAATGGTCAGGCTGCAGCATATCTTAAAGATCTCATAGTACCTTATAAACCAACTAGAGCATTACGCTCCCAGACTGCAGGGTTACTTGTAGTTCCTAGAGTCTCTAAGAGTACAATGGGAGCCAGAGCCTTCAGCTATCAAGCTCCTCTCCAGTGGAACCAGCTTCCAGTTTGTGTTCGGGAGGCAGACACACTCTCCACATTTAAGAGTAGGCTAAAGACTTTCCTTTTTGATAAAGCTTATAGTTAGGGCTGGCTCAGGTTTGCCCTGGATCAGCCCCTGGTTATGCTGCTATAGGCTTAGACTGCCGGGGGACACCTCCCTGCTCTCTTCCTTCTCTTCCTCTCTCCTCCCCTCCCTCTCTTCTTCTCCCTCTCTATCTGTATGCATTTATGTAAATGTATGTTACTAACTCATCATCCGGGGTATTATCCCCGGAGTTTCTGTGTCTCTCATGTGGCAGGTTGCCACTGATAAAGTTTACAGTCAGGATCATGAATCGTGGCTGCGCCTGCTGACCTGGTCCTGCTGGACACCGGGAAGCCTTTTTGACATTTTCCTGGATTCATCCAAACTTTCTCTTTTTCAACACGACATAATTTCTGTCAAATGTTGTATTTGTACTATGTTGTTTATCCTGTACACACGACATCTATTGCACGTCTGTCCGTCCTGGGAGAGGGATCCCTCCTCAGTTGCTCTCCCTGAGGTTTCTTCCATTTTTCCCCCTTTAATTATGGGGATTTCTTTTAGGAAGTTTTTCCTTGTGCGATGCGAGGGTCTAAGGACAGAGGGTGTCGTATCCTGTACAGTCTGTAAAGCACACTGAGACAAATGTGTAATTTG